>NW_007258032.1:397547-459447 GCF_000164805.1 Carlito syrichta | reverse complement strand
CCGGCTGGCCCGCGATGCCCCGACCGCTTCCCGCGGCGGCGGCGCTCCTCGCGTCCCTGGCCGGTGAGTGGCACCCAGGCTTTGCGCCGGGCCCTGCCGGGCCGGTCCTCTTAATCTCGGCGCATTCCGGGGCCCCGGGCCGAGGCGGGACGGGACGGGCGGCGGGTGCAGCTTCAGCCGCCGGGGGCATCGGCCCGGGAACGTCTCCCCTCTTCCTTCCCCGTGGGGGCACACCATTTTCCCAAGGGTTTTCACGGGTTGGCTTGTGTTCCGTGCGCTAGGCAGAAGCGGTGTCAACCTCAGAAGGCAGTGACACCGTCCCTGGCTCCCAACTGGGTTCTGGGCACCCTATCGGGGAGAGTTTTAAGGGATGGAGAACTGAGCCAGGGCTTAGAAATGGGTTCTTCTGCTTTGTTGTCTTGGCTTTTTCTGTTTTGCTCATACGAGAGTGTTATGTTTATATTCCATAAACGCTGAACTCTGACGATTCAGCAGCTGTGGTCTGACAGTCTGTGCCGTTTCAGAAAGGTGTGAGACAGGGCGTCAAAGTTTTTAAAAAACTTAGCATTGTACTTCAGATCCGAGATGCTGCCTGGGAAGCGGAGCTTATGATGATTATTTTATGCCCCCAACCCTTGCTTTCACCAGAGTATTTTCTCCCGAGGACATTGAGTCCTCTTGGATACTTTTGCTCTGTTCCTATTATCAAGTTTGCTGGTTAATTCACAATTCCTTCTAGATCCCCTGAATTGAACATGTGAGAGAACTCCCCCCTCCCCACCCAGTCCACATTGCCCTGCTAACACGCTCGAAGGGGACGCAGTGGCTCCTGGCTGTAACACGAATGTGACCACTGTTATGAGAGCCGTATGACGGGTTGTGTTGGCTGCCTTCATCCAGGCTGCTTTTCCTTGTGCCATACTTTCAGTATTATAGCTCCAAGTTCTTAGGGGGACAGAAGTGGAAGTCATCATTACATTTCTCAGGGCAGTCTAATGAAAAAGCAAAAAATCTCAGCCTGGCGGCTGACAGACAAACAGGTTCAAGAACACAATGAATGTTGACAGGTGCAGGCGCGAATGCAGGGCAGATGCCCACATAACCCATTCCTGTGAGAGCTGCAAAAACTCAGAATGGACGGAGTGAACGCAACAGGACAGGTTCTTTCTCAGAGGAGAACTACACCCCTGGGCAGATCAGTATTCACAGCCTTTGAGGGGTCACATGTAAATGAATTCAAACCCTTGCCCAGACCCTTACCAACAGGGTGGTCTTGTTCATATCACCCAACCTTTCAGGGGCTCTGTTTCCTCACTGAAAAATGGGGAAAATAATATCCCAGGGGTGTCACGGAGACAAATGAGATAGCATCCATCCGGCAGTCACTATGGTGCTTTTGCTCAGTTGCGTCAATCCCATGCCTCGCATCTTTCTCTCCAGCCCTTCTCCCCATTTGCCTCTGCATCCTCCTGACAGCAAGCCCCTTCTTTGCTAAGCACAGGCTATCAGCACGTAGGAATAATGAGGACGGCCGCCACTTACTGGCACTTTCTGCGTGCCAGGCACTGTTCTCGGTGCTTCGATCCACACAACAGCCTTCTAAGTACTGACATCGTCTCCATCTTACTTGTGAAGAGATGGAGTCCCAAAGAGGTTAAATAACTTACCCATGGTCACATAGCTAGTAAGGACGGAGCTGAGCTTTGAGTTGGGGCTCATGTCCAAGCAGCTAAGCTCTGTGCTGGCTACAAACTCCAACTTGCCTGGATTACCTTATTTAGACCCATTAGAACCCTGAAAAGTGGGTGCTCAAGAAATGCATGTGGAACTGGAAATGAGCGAAAAGTCATCAGGCGTTTTTGCTAGCAGAGACATAGCTTCTAATTGAACTATCTGAGTAATCTTTACCTCCTCATTTTGTTCCCTAATCTCAAATTCCTCCCCCAGAAAACGAAGGGATTTAAGTTCATATCAGTTAAATTTAGATTCAGCTGCATTTAAGAGACAAACCCCAGATAACAACGGATCAGACATAGATAGATGTTTGCTACTCTGTCACATGAAAACAAGTCCAGAGGAATTCAGGCCAATTCTAGTGCAAGGTGGCATTATCAGGAATCCACTAGTCTATATGTGACTTCCACCCTCAAGGTCACCTCATGGCTCTAGATATCTGCTGGAGCTCCAGCCATCACAAACAAATTGCAGTCTAGTTGGCAGAGAAAAAACAGAAGGGCAGTGGAGAGACAGGCCACCAGGTGAGGGAGCCACCCTCAGCCAGCTTTCCCAGAAGGCCCACGTGGTCCTGTCACTCCTATGACTCTGGTTAAAACTCAGTTGCACGTTCCCATCCAGCTAGAAAGGAGCCTTGGACATAGAGTTTTTTATTTCAGATGACTAGTGCTCAGCTGAAACTTGGGGTTCAGTTACCAAGGAAGGAGAGACGGTTTTGGAACAGTCAGTCAGCAGTCTCTGCCACGGGGCTAGCCCCTTCTGTTCTAGGGTTCCCTTCGATTCTCTGCTGCCCCCTGAGGTACCAGGCAAGGTGCTGGAGGGATGAACTCTGGTTCCCCAAATCTAGATATGCCCATGGGGTGCCAATTACTCCCCAGTTGTGAGTTCTGCAAACAAACTGTGCTCCTTGGGCCTCTGCTCCAAAGCAGACCTGCTCCCTGCTGGCCTCCCCTCCTCACCCCTCCTTCCCGTCAACCTCCCTGTGTTCCTGTCATGCTGACCCCCTTGCCATTCTCCAAATATACAAGGCTTCTGGAGCCTCCGTGCTTTGCTCGTCCTATTCCTCCTGTCTGGAATACCACCTGCTCTCTCGTCCACCTGAAGAATGTCTCCTTGTGTTGAACTTCCATTCCACCCACCCTCTCACAGCATCTGGGGATCAGTAAGAACATCTGACACACTGAGGAGTGTGGTCTGCTTCTGTGACTGCCTCACAGGACTTTGAGATCCTGAGAACAGAGACCTACTCTCGCTGCCCGGCAGGCAGCTTGCCTCAGAGGAGGCCTCTATGTACTCGTTGTATTGGGTAACCCAAAGCTGTCTGGGAATACACCGACTGTCAGAGAAATACTTAGAGAAGATCCCGTGTGTGGTCAATGACTTTCCCAGGGACTGGGCAGTGACTCATCTCACAACTCCCCATGCCAGTTGTATGGGGAACCAAAAGTTTCTCAAACTCTTCCTGAATGTTTCCATCGGGTAGGGTCTGAGCAGTGGGTCAAGGCTCTCGGGTGCTTCTTTGCTGAGTCTCCTGAATTCTGGAGAGGAGAGGCTGGGGTGGTCTGGGGGAGGTGGATCAGTGTGTGGACCCTCTTTGAATAAAGGGAGGGTTGAGACAGAGACTGAGCTGAGCTGTGCTCTTACTTTTGCGCCTGCCCTCTTTGTGGGTCTCTGACAGACCAGTGACCTTGACCGAACCTCCATGGAGACAAAGGTCCCATTTAAAAACTGTGGCCTAATGTTGACAGAAATAAGTCATATATGGGTGGTCTGATACATAGATTTTGTAAAACAGTGTATTTCCTAGACGAATTGAGTGCCTCACAAACATATGGACTTTCTGGGACATATGACAATGCACAGCATCCCTACCCCTGTCAGTTTCCTATCTAATCACCTGCCCATCTTTATACACCATACTCCTAACAGAGAGAGAGGGAGGAGAGGGAAGGGCCGGGGGTGAGGGGGGAAATAAAAGAACTATACTTCTCCAAGTAGTTAAGTCTGTAACATCCATGAACTTGTCACTTTTAGTCGAGCCGCCTACAAGCACTGCCTTCTGTCTACCACCCAAAGACACGCCTAAACGCCATACCAAGGCACCATGACTCTCATTAATATATACCTTTATTATTTGTCAGTTACAAAAGGAAAGATAGAGAATATCCAATTGCTCCAGAATCGTTTATTAGAAAGACCATCTTTCCCCCCCACCGTGTATGTGTAAGTCTGTTTCTGTAGTCTGTGTTCTCTTCTCTTGGTTTGACTATTCTTGCACCAGTATCACACTGTCTCAATCACTGTAATTTTATATTCAATCTTATAATCTGATAGAGAAAAAAAAGACATCATGATTGCCCTCTTTCCAGCCCACCAAGAATTCCTACATACCAAGCATGCCTTGACCAAGTAGCCCCAAGTTGCTTGGCCTGTCTAGGATGCCGTTCATTTGTGAACAGCCAAGTGCTTTTTTTTTTTCTATTTAAGATCACTCATCACTACTGAGAGAACAGTTTCAGTTGAATCTTAAGGAAAGCTCCCTTTCTTCAAGGGCATGCTACTCAGTTTAGGACACTCTACTCAGTTGAGAAGATTCTCTTTAGCTTATAAACACTAGCCATACACAGTAGGATTTTAGCAAGGATCTAATCACTTCCCCAAGAGAACAACGGGCAAGTAGTTCCTGGTTTCCTGGAGTTCTCTGCAGCAAGCTCGACTTTTTTTTTTTTTTCTTTTTAGAAAAGCCAGCATAAAGCACTTTTATTGCAATAATAAAACTTGAAACTCATATGTGGTACCGGGGTGGGCGTGGGGGCAGCAACAATTTATCTCACCGAATCACTACACAGGACAGCAAAGGGGTGAGAATGGGCCAAGGGAGGAGAAGCCAGGAAACGCTGAAATCAGCAGAGGAGTCAAGCATCACAAACAGGAGATGCTGAAGCTGCAATGACCAGCATCCTTTTCCTAAGAGAACATTCGAGGATTTGTCATGAAGGCTGGGCTTTCACTGGGTGTTAAGTGTACAAACAGCATCTTTGATTTAAACTTTCAATTAAAGTTCTTAAAATTTAGGAAGTGGTGGAGCTTGAAAAGTTATGAGATTACAAAATCCCCGAAAGTCCATTAGAAAACCACAGAATGAAAAAAAAAAAGCCAGGCCACAAAGAAGGCTTCAGAGGTCCCTGCTGGCCCAGGGACAGATACCTGTAGTGTCCAACATCGCAGTGAAAATGATCCACTTTCAGAAGGCAGAGGGTCTCGGGAGTATAGGGTGGGGCTGGTGGAGGTGAAGGCTCTCCCCTCCCACTTCAGTTTTGGGTTGGGCTTTTAGTTTAACCAAGGACATCTCTCAACTTGGAGAATAATTCAGCCCTCAACAGCGCCTCAAATCTGCTATGGCTTTGCAGCGCAGCAGCAAGAATGTTTAATATATAATAGATAAAAATTTCATCCAAAAAAATAATAAAATAAAGATTCTTGCAACCCACCCCCCAACACCAATTCCTACTCTAAAGTTAACCCATCACTTGTACTGCTAATACTTGACTTCTATGCTTAACTGGAAACCTAGATCCAAAAGACTGAAACTGAATCTTCACCCCAAAACAAAACAAAATAAAATGAGTAGTTGAGGTTCATGGCATGTAGTTTAGGTAAACACACGCACGGGGAGAAGGGGAGGAGAGGGAGGTATGGGAAGCAAAGCGGAGTGACAGACACATTCAGTCGGGCAGATGTCTAAACAGAGTGTGGAGACACCAGGAAGAGCTCCGTGTGGATTCTGTGCACGCGGTTGGAGGCACCAGATCCCTCCATGGCAGATCCAAGAACAGGGAGCTCGGGGAGGAGGCCATTCCTGTCATTCCAGTTTTAGAAGTTCCACATCAAAGGCGAGAGTGGCGTGTGGTGGGATGATGCCAGAGTGCCCAGTGGCACCATAGGCATAGTCTGGAGATATAGTTAATTTGGCTCTCTGACCCACACTCATCTGGGCAACCGCTCTTTCCAGCCTCGGATCACCTCCTGCTTGCCTAGCATAAACTTAAAGGACTTGTTCCTGTCCCGGGAGGAATCACATTTCTTTCCATCTTCAAGCATCCCGGGGTAGTGCACCACGCAGGTCTGGCCGCGCTTCGGGAAGGTGCGCCTGTCTCCTGGGGGGATGGTCTCCACCTGCACTCCCATGCTCACAGCGGACGCTGGGCTAGCTGGCTGCGCGAAGGGCGGTGTGGACGGAGGATCCTGGCGGCAATTCCACGGCCCTGCCCGTCCCTCCGCGTGTCGCCTGCACACGCGCCAAGCTCTACTTTTTACCGCAAGATAATCGTGGTAACCACATCTGAGAGTGAATTCTCCTTCTTCATAGTAATAGTATGAACCTAACGGGGTTCTTGTTGGTTGTTGACCAAAGAACCAGCAACACAGATTTAGCCCAAATGAACTGTTACAATAAATTTTCAACAACAGTTAACCTGCATAACAATCTTGAAGTGAAAAATCTTTCTCCAAGCCCTGCGATGGGTATAAAGGTTCTACTTGTAGGGATTTCACAAAAGTTTATAAAGTAAACCTACAGGCTGTAAAATCTACAACTCTTAAGTGCCACACATTTAACTTATCCAAGTGAATATTTTAGATACTAAAAATACTCTTAAATAACGATCTCAAATAACTTAATGCCACTAATAATAATGGGGTTTTTAAATGGTTATCTATCCAGCTGGGTGCAGTGGCTCATGCCTGTAATCCCAGCACTTTGAGAGGCCAAGGCAGAAGGACTGCTTGAGCCCAGGAGTTCAAGACCAGCCTAGGCAGCACAATGAGACCTTGTCTCTCCAAAAAAAAAAATTAATCAGGCATGGTGATGCATGCCTGTGGTTCCAGCTACTCAGGAGGCTATGGCAAAAGGACGGCCTGAGCCCAGGAGTCAAGGCTGCAGTGAGCCATGATATTGCCACTGTATTCCAGCCTGGGAGACAGAGGGAGACCTCCACCTCAAAAAAAAAAAAAGTTATCCAAGGCAATATGAACGGGGGCTTTTGTCTTGCCCACTTTGCAAATCAGTTGTTCAAAAATAAGTCACAGATCTTACGTCTGGGCTTAAAGTTAGAACTTTTTTCTGGATAATAATCACCATTTCAGCATATGCACCTTTTAAAGCCTCACCAAGAATTGTTATTCTGAGGGCTCAGTGAATTAGGGGTCAGTGGAAGGCACCCTCCTGTTCCTCTCACCCCTGCTTTTGTCTCTTCTCTCACCATTCTTTCCAGTGATATGCTCTCCCTCCACCTCTCCCAGACACAAGAGCAGTCTTTGATTTAGACGAACAGATGTCTCAGCTCCAACACTGGCAAGTTGTGAAAGTATGGTCAAACCCAAGTTTCCTCATATGAAAGATAACTAAAAATAGTATCCACCAAAGGGTTTTGAGAGGAGTTGGTGAAAGATGACTCTTGATTTGAGGCCTGCCATGTAGTAAGTGCTCAGTAACTTGGGATTTTTATTGTTATTAAAATGAGAAAAGTAACCACTTAGAAATGCATTGAATGAAAGAGGGAGTTAGAAAAGGAGTTTCTGGCTTATTTTGATTGGATACCAGCATATAATGATCTCTTTTCCCTTTCCACGCATATCCCCATGTCTCAGGACAGCTCCGGTGCCAGCGAGTGTCCGTGGGTAAATACAACGAAATCGCAAAGTTGAAGAGACACAGTTGTCTTTCAGTGTGGCTGATCATAGACTCCTAAAGAATGTCATCTGTCACTCATAAGCGGACCTTGAACATTTACCATAATACTATAAGAAAGGGATTGGCAGTAGCAGGACACTGCCGGGGGGGGTAACACATAACATCAATAAGGGGACCTGATCTCAAACCAGGCAAAGTGGTGACCAAAGGGAGGCCCAAACTTTACCTGTATGATGACCACTTGTATACTGAAAGGGTACCATGGGAATAATGCAAGACTGCAAGGAAGTACAAAATAGAAGAAAATATATTATTCACTGTTCACAGATGAAAAGGGAACCAACACTCAGAGGCAAGTGTGGCCCTGAAGGCTGGGGAGCTGAGTATATTTAAAGCTCTTGAAGGAGAGTTTAGGCTGGGAAGAATGTACAGAGTTTCATTTTTTGAATAGATAACAGAAGTCACATAAGTCTTGTGTCTTGACATCACCAGGCATCTGTATCTTATGACTCCAGGTAGTGGGCGGGAGTATAGCTGCAGTAAATTGAAAATGATACATCAAGGCCAGAAACACAAACACCTTGAACAATTTGGACTGCATACCTTTTAGTTGGTTGCAATTTTTGTTTATTCCAGGAGTTTTAGTTTATAAGGCTTGATTAAACATTATACATACAATTAATACAAAGACATGAAAGAAAGCAGTTGTCATTTAGAGACTAAGGGAACAGATACATTTCTGGGTTAGAAAGCTTTTTTTTTTTTTTGAGTTGGAGTCTCACTCTTGTCACCCAGGTTGGAGTGCAGTAGCACACTCATGGCCACCACAGCCTCGACCTAGGTGATCCTTCCACCTCAAGTAGCTAGAACCACAGGCATGTGCTACCACACCTGGCTAATTTTTTGATTTATTATAGAGACAAGGTCTTGCCATATTACTCAGGCTGGTCTCCAACCCCTGAGCTCAGGCAATCCTCTCACCTCTGCCTCCCAAAGTGCTGGGATTACAGACTTGAGCCACCACACCCAGCTAGAAAGTTTTAATAGCCCATTTTGTATCTAGGTCTGGTGGAGGCGTCTCCAGGGACATGCAGTCCTTTGTGTATGTCTCCTGCTTGCTAGGGGGCTCAATGAAGCTTGTTGTGTTCCCCTCAGTGCCAGGAACAGCTACTAGATTCAAGGACAGTGAAGGGGGACAAAGAAAAAAAGTCTATTTTTAAATTTAAGTGGCTTCCACATTTCCGAGATTCCCTGCTTTCATATACTTAATCTTGACTTGTACACCATATCTTTAAAATAAAAAAAAATAAAAATTCAAAATAGAAAGAAAAAGAACATCATCTGTGTTTTGCCTGCTTTTCTGGATCACTGGATCACTGTAGGCCTAGAAAGAGGTCAGGATAGAACTCTTCTAGTTGAAAGAGAGCCAGGGTCTTCATGGGCCTTGAAGGATTTCACTTACACCAACTTCTTTGAGCCTCACGATAATGCATTTGTTCAACTAATGCATTTGTTCAACTAATATTTATGCATTTGTTATGCATTTGCTATGCATTTGTTCAACTAATATTTACTGAAAGCTGCCTTGTATAGGAACTGGTGTTGAAAACAGTACATACACATAGTTCCCACCTTCAGAGTGCTCTTAATCTAGTAGAAAAGATGCAGTCAACAAATAAACCAGCAACAAATAAACCAGCAAGTAATCATTCAAACAGGGCTGATCTTCTGCTGGTACACACTGACCAGGTTGATAGTTAAATATCGGAATACCATCTCCTATATAATGACAAGTTCTGATGAGTGCAGTGAAAGCAACAGAGTTAACAAATGTCAAGATAAAAAAATGGAAAGAACTGTATTGTGAGGAAATGAGTGTCCCTTCATTGGGGGCAATTAAGCACAAATTGGACCCTTAGCAAAGGTTCATCAAATTAAGATTTGAACTAGATGACATGTTAGACCCCTTTCAAGCCTGGGATTATATGATTTTATGAAAACTATAGAACTGTATAATATTTATTACCACTATTCATGCTGCCCCAGCTCTGTCAAGTCATCACAGCATTTATTTGCCCGGGAACACTATGTTATGTCAACTGTCTTGATTTACCTTTGAAGGCGGGAGTGAAGAGGCATGGATGCTTAGAGAGCTGGCTGAGCATGACTACTCTGGTGTGTTTGAGTACCACACCCCATACAGACAAAGGAGCTGGGTGCCAAAGAAAGTCGCAGAGTGGTCATAACCACTCAGGATGCAGCCAAACATTACAATTGCAACCTAGGGATAGACTCTGGTGATACATGCTTCATTGTTATATCCTTATTAATTTACCCAAAAGCTAAAAGTATGCATGTTATTATTTTATTTTATGAACAAACATTAAAATAGAAATGGGCTGGGTGCAGCGGCTCACATCTACAATCCCAGCACTTTGGGAGGCTGAGGCAAGAGGATTGCCTGAGCCTAGGAGGTCAAGACTAGCCTAGGCAACCTAGCAAGACCTCATCACACAAAAAATCAAAAAATTAGACAGGCATGGTGGTGTGTGTCTGTAGTTCCAGATACTTGGGAGGTTGAGGTGAAAGGATCATCTGAGCCCAGGAGGTTAAGGCTGCAGTGAACCATGACCATGTCACTGCATTCCAGCCTGGATGACAGAGTGAGACAGAGAGAGTGACACACACACACACACACACACACACACACGGGGAGGGGAGAGACCTTGTAACCAATGAGTTAGTATTTTAACACTTTTGTTTTCTAATTTGCAGTAATTTTGCAGGATGGCAGTCAAATAAGTGCAAGAGCATCTCCAGAAACCGGAGACTGTCTTCAGCCCACCACAGCAGCAGTCGTCCAGGCCCCAGCAAAACCTTCTCTCCTGCAACCAGCTGACCTAGTGCCTCACAAAACCTTAGCAGTAGGATCAACGGATGTGCACATCACCTCTCAAACAGCTACCACAATAAACATTCCAGCAACGACCTCAGTAACTACAAAATACATCCCATCCACCAGACCAGTTACCCACACGCTAGTCACAACCCAGGCCACACCCAGTAACTCACACTCGGCTCCTCCAGGTACTGAGGCCACAATTGGGCCCAGCTTAGCTCCTCAGTCACCACCATCCAGCCCCACCCAACCAGCCCGGACAACTGGGACCAGTCCATCAGTCATCAGCCGCACAACTGGGAAAACCACCCAACCCAGTAACCAGACCGCCCTTCCAGCAACTTTGTCTACGGCACTACACAAAAGCACAACCAGTCAGAAGCCTAGCCAAACCACGCAGGCTCCAGGGACCACGACAGTCACACGCAATGCCACCCAGACAGCCTCTCCTGCCCCCATAGTTCCTGGGACCACCCTTGTACCTCAGCCGTCTTCAGCCAAGACTGGAGTTTATCAAGTTCGAAATGGAAGCAGGCTCTGCATAAAAGCAGAGATGGGGATAGAGCTGGTTGTTCAAGACAACGAGTCGGTAAGTTGGGGCCTGGGACAGTGACTATCTTCAAAAATTTTGAGTTGAGTTTGCTTTGCTAGGAATGAGCATTCCTCTGTGTCCTGTGCCTTTAAATGAAATAAACAGGGCCAGGCATGGTGCCTCAAGCCTATAATCCCAGCACTTTGGGAGACTGAGGTGAGAGGATTTCCTGAGCCCAGGGGTTCGAGACCAGCCTGGGCAATTTGGCGAGACCTCATCTTGCCAAATTTTTAAAAAATCAGTCAGGTTAGGTGGCACGTGCCTGTAGTTCCAGCTACTCAGAAGGCTGAGGCAGAAGGCTTGCCTGAGCCCAGCAGGTCAAGGCTGTGGTGGCTGTGAGCATGCCGCCAGCGTGAGCAACAGGGTGAGGCTAACTAACTAATTAAATAAATAAAACGAGTAAGCTGCACTCCAGTATGGGTGATAGGGTGAGACTTTAACTCAATAAACAAATACATACGTACATAAAACAAATGAGTTCTGCTAAATCTCCAGAGAAATAGAATCAGAAGATGAAATAAGTAGCTGTGGGCTTTTCTTTCTCCAAAATGCTCCGTTAACAAGTGACTATAGGCCTGGTGCAGTGGCTCATGCCTGTAATCCCAGCACTTTTGGGAGACTGAGGCAGGAGGATTACTTGAGCCTAGGAATTTGAGACCAGCCTGGGCAACATAGCCAGACCTCGTTTCTACAAAAAAATAAAAACAAAAAATTAGCCAGGTGTGGTGGTGCACACCTATAGTTCCAGGTACTTGGTAGGCTGAGGTGAAAGGATCACCTGAGCTCAGAAAGTCAAGGCTGCAGTGAGCCCTGAATGTACCACTGCACTCCAGAGTGAGACCTCAACTTAAAAAAAATAAAAAAGGTGAATATGTTAGAGATACATATAAAAATAGAAACAAATAGTGTCTCTTTGGAGAGAGAAAGGCACACAACAAAAAAGGAAATATTCAGGCAACCCCTTCAGGTCCCCTTTCACTGTGGGAGTTTCCTGTCCTCTCAATAAATCCTGCTTTAAAAAAAAATGATAGCCAGGCATGGTAGCGCGTGCCTGTAATTCCGGCTACTTGGAAGACTGAGGCGGAAGGATCGCCGGAGCCCAGCAGGTCGATGCTGGGGTGGCTGTGAGTGTGCCATGACGCTCCAGCCTGGGTGACCAAGTGAGACTCCAACTCACAAAAAAAAAGAAAAGAAAAATTTAAATATTCACACCTCTCACATTTAGCAACATGGGCAGAGTGTTGGGGAATATTCAGTATTGATCCCAGCCTGGTCCTACCACACCAGATGATTCATAAGCCTCAGATCCTTTTCTGTGAAATGAGAGATTTAAATCAGTTGGTCTCCAGGGTGTCAAACAGTTGTGGCATTAATTTGGAAAATTCAGACTAACAAGAAGACCGGGGGCGAGGGTTATGATTATTTTATTTACTCAAGAAATCATTATGAAACAATACTTTCTTTTTTCGTACAATTTTTATGATTTCAAATAAAACTTTCACACCCAGCTTTTCTTCTGAGACAGAGATACCATAGAGAGCAAATTCTTTCCTGTACTACCTCTCAGCACATTTAACTTAACATAATTAAATTTCATGCAGCAGCTGGGTACAGTGGCTCATCCCAGTGGGAGGCCAAGGGAGGAGGATAGGTTGAGGCCAGGAGTTCAAGAGCAGCCTGGGCAACATAGCAAGGTTCCCATTTCTACCAAAAGAAGAAGAAAAAGAAGAAAAAAGGAATCAATAAATCCTCATTTTCTAGCCATCAAAACCACAAAAAACTCTTTTTCACACAGTTTATTAGGAATAAAGCTGCCATGAATTATTTATCAAGGAACTCTTCTCTGTGGGAGAACTCTTTTTTTTTTTTTATTTTGGAGTCAGGATCTCACTCTATTGCCCAGGCTGAAGTGCAATGCAGTGGTATGTTCACAGCTCACCACAGCCTCAGCCTCCTGGGCTCAAGAGATCATCTTGCCTCAACCCCCTGAGTAGCTGAAACCATAGGCACACTCTACCATTCTGGCTAATTCTTTTTATTTTTTGTAGAGTCTCCCTGAGTGGCCTAAGCTGACCTTGAACTCCTGGGCTCAAATGATCCTTCCACCTAGGTCTCTCAAAATGCTGGGATTACAGATGTGAGCCACTGTGCCTGGCCAAGAACTCCTCTTTAAGAAAGCTTTTGAACATAACAGTTTGGAAATGAGAGATGTCATCTGGGTATTTTGCAGTTCTCCAGTGAACACCCGCTTAGCCCTGGGTTCTGGGCTCACTTACGAGCCTGCGTTTCTGGTTCCCTACTGAGAGTTTTCTTCTATGTCTCATTGAGTGGATCAATCTTATTTGGTTTAGGTTTTTTCACCTCGGAGTTACTTCAACATCGACCCCAATGCAACCGAAGCCTCTGGGAGGTGTGGTTCCCGAAAATCCAAGCTTCTCTTGACTTTTCAGGATGGATTTGTGAACCTCACATTTACCAAGGTGAGGCCTGAGCTCCTTCTCACTCTCTGATTCCAGCATAATTTTCCCCTTTCTCACCCTGGACCCAGTGGTACAATCCCACCCTTCAGTTTTGAGATCTTTGCTGATAAGAAAGAGGAGAAGAGGAAATGTCAACATCTTATGTTTGCTTTCTTCCCATTTCAGCCTCCCCTGTAAGACCTTTGGGGCCTCTAAGGGGAGACTTGGCCCATGGGGAACCTAACCACTTGTGCCCTTTACAAAACACCTAGAGGAGGAAGTTGTACAGATAAAAAGACTCGTAGAAATTCCCAGTGGGCATGAGAGAAATGCAATTATTCTAAAACCAAATCAAATGTCAGACCGGGTTATTTCCAACCACAACAGGCAAAATTCAGGGACTGACTAGGCACTGGGTGTCCTAGTGTCCAAGACAGTGAAGTAGACAGAACAGTCAGAGTTTGAGGCCAGAGAAACTCACCACAAACATGGCTGTCACTGGCTCACCTTAGATGACATCGGGCAGGCAACTTAGCCTGTCTGAGCTTTATTTTAACATTTGAAAAATGGGGGAAAGGACTTAGAGATGGCCTCTGTACAGAGTGTGCCCCATACATGGGAAGTAGTAGGTGTTTGATAGCCCGCAGCTATGATTGCAGTGACTTAAATAGGCAAATGTCTTGGGGACCAGACGGGGCTGATCATCCTGCCCTCCTGCGAGTGACTTGCCCCTGCTTGACCCAGAGTGTCTTTCAAATAGGCCCAGGAGGAGCTGGGAGGAGGCACTGAGAGGCGCCTTGCAGCTGGGACTAACTACATGATCTCAGGCTAGTTGGGGCCTATTTCCTGATCTATAAAATGAAAATAATGACATCTGCTTAGTAGGACTATTGGGACTATTAGAAATGGGCATACAGACCGGGCATAGTGGCTATGCCTGTAATCCCAGCACTTTGGGAGACAAAGGCAGGAAAATTGCTTGAGCCCAGGAGTTCGAGACCAGCATAAGAAACATAACAAGACCCTGTCTCCACAGAACATTTTAAAATTAGCTGGGTATGGTGGTGTGTGGCTTGTAGTCCCAGCTACTAGGGAAGCTGAGGCAGAAGGATCACCTGAGCCTAGGAGTTCGAGGCTGCGGTGAGACATGATGGTGCCACTGCACTCCACATGAGTGACAGTGAGATCCTAACTCAAAAAGAAAGAGAGAGAGAGAGGGAGAGAAAGAAAGAAAAAGAGAGAGAAAGAAAGAAAGAAAGGGAGGTATATAAACTGTCTAGCACAGTGCTTGGTACATAACAATGTTCAAGAAAGGGTAGTGGTTATGATCGCTGTTATTATCTTGGCCTCAACGGTTTTACGTATTCTCTTGGTGCCTACTTGTCTCGGTGAGGTAGAGATGCATTTGGGAAGTCGGTGGTTTCCTTTCGGTACCAAATAGGCAAGACATAACGTCTCACACATTAATTCCTCACACCCAATGAGAAAGACATTCGGGGCAGAATAAGTGCTGTATCCCTCAACAACTGAAGTCAAGCTATCGAGGGGTCAGGAATTTCTGAAAAAGCCACTGGCAAAATGACAGAGGATACAGACATAGGTGTTTGTTTAGGACTCGACTCTCCCGGAACACTGCTGTGTGACTATTTGCCTAGTGGAAGGCCTCAGAAACCTCCAGTACAAGTGCCACTGCTGCCATGGCTCAGGCAGACCTGTAAACTGGAGTTTCTTGGACACTTTCAACCTTTCTCTTTGTTACCTTCTTCTGCCTCCTGATGTTCCAGCCCTGACTTTTTGAAGTTTTCAGGCTGGACTCTGACCACACTCTATCCAAGTGTTGAATCCTTGCCCTTCTGAAAATCCTTTGAGCTCCCAAATTACCTCTTCCTCCAGAGGTAAGGGCAGGGAGTATTCAGAAAGAGCTAGAAGCACAAGCAGGTCCTTTCTCTCCCTTCCCTCCACCCACCTTCAGGAAGGGGCAAGGTGAGCCACTCTCAATCCATGGCCCCAAGGGTTGCAATATCTGCTTTCCCTGAGTCTCACCAGTCAAGCTCACTCATCCATCTCATTCCTCAGCACGAATTCCCCAAGCAGTTGACCTTAGCGTAGAGACAGGAGGAGAACTGAGAGGCTCGTGGGAAAAAGTCCCTACCAGCCTTAGTGCTCCCAGGAAATTTCTGCATTTAAAAACAGAACTTGTGGCCGGGTGTGGTGGCTCAAACCTGCAATCCCAGCACTTTGGGAGGCTGAGGCGAGAAGATTGCCTGAACCCAGGGGTTCAAGACCAGCCTGGGCAACTTGGTGAGACATCGTCTCTACAATTAAAAAAAAAAAAAATTCAGCCGGGCATGATAGCACGCATCTGTAGTTCTGGCTACTTGGAAGACTGAGGAGGAAGGATTACCTGAGCCCAGCAGGTCAACGCTGGTGTGGCGGTGGGTGTGTCACTGTACTCCAGCCTGAGCAACAGAGTGAGACCCTGACTCAAAAAAAACAAAACAAAAAAACCCAGAATTTGTTTAGGCCAAAACAGGAACCATAAATTCAAGAATTATAGGAGCTAAGCATACAACTTAATAAAAAACAATTTTTCTTTTCCTTAAAGCAGGTAGTCCTAAAGTTTTATTTTCTCAATTTTGATGAAGATTGAAATTGATCTTCATCAAAAATTAAAGACAAGCCGGGTTCAGTGGCTCAGCCTATAATCCCGCAGCTTTGGGAGGCTGAGGTGAGTGGATTGCCTGAGCCCGCGGGTTTGAGACCCACCTGGGCAACTTGGCGAGACCTCATCTCTACAATAAATCAAAAAATCAGCCAGGCGTGGTAGCGCATGCCTGTAATTCCGGCTACTCGGAAGGCTGAGGCGGAAGGATCGCCGGAGCCCAGAAGTCGAGGCTGCGGTGGCCGGGAGCGGCCACTGCACTCCAGTCTGGGCAACAGAGTGAGACTCCAACTCAAAAAAAAAAAAAATTAAAGATAAAAAAGATTTTATTTTTCCATTCAATCTAGTAAGAAAAACATTAGGGTAAGCATGACATGTTAAGTGGCAAGTGACAAGGTCTCAGGAATGAAGGGACAAAAGGGAGAACCAGGAGAGTGCCTATTTCCCCAACCCCCACCCCACCTGTCCCCACCTCCCCAATCCTCTTATCTTCCCCCAAGAGCAGCCACTCCTCAACTCCAGCAGGTAGTCCCAGCGGCAGGGTTGATGTCTAGTCCTGGAGATTGTCACTGTCCTTTGTGGCATTTATTCGGGATGGTCAGATGTTCATTCTGATGGCTGCCCCACTGTGCCACTTGTTCAATTTTTTACATATCACCTCTATCAGGCAGTAATGAGAAGGCAGCATGGCCAGATCTCCTGATTGTTCAAGGTAAGGCAGAAATCCAGATCTTTTTTATAAAAGCACAGATTTTTTAAAAAATGTTGGCAACACTTTAAAAAAATGTTGAATACCATGCTAGCCAATCAAAATACAGCCACAGAGTGGGACATTGTGGTTTAGGCCCGTAATCCCAGCACTTTGGAAGATTGGGGTGAGAGGATTGCTTAAACCCAGGAGTTTCAGATTAGTCTAAGCAATATAAAGCGACCTTGTCTCTACAAAAAATTAAAAAATTAAAAAATAGCTAGGTACATGCCTGTAGTCCCAGCTACCCAGGAGGCTGATGTAGGAGGATTGCCTAAGCCCAGGAGACCAAGGCTTCAGTGAGCCACGAGTGTGTCACTACACTGGGTGACAGAATGAGACCTTGACTCAAAGCAAAAAAACACAGCAGTAAGCCAGACCCTACAGACCCTGACACTATGACTTCTGCCCTGATGAGTATATTGTATGAAGTGTAGACAGGAAAGGCCTTCTGTTTTTTTCCCCCAGAAATGAAATGGACTCAGTAATTCAGTCAATCACTTTTCAAATGTTGCTACTCTCTAAACCAGCATTCTCAACCGGGGCAGTATTACCATTTGGGGCCAGGTGAGTCTTTGTTGGGGAGACTGCCCTGTGCCCTGTGGGACATTTGACAGTGTCTCTGGCCTCTAGCCCCTAGATGCCAGTAGCAAACCCCCACCCTCCCTCTGACAACCCAAAATGTCTCCCGACATTGTTGCATGTCTCCTGGGAGGCAAAATCATCCATGATTGAAAGTCATTGCTCTAGAGAAAAAGAAAATCTTAGAAAATATGAGTTCATGTTCATTATAATATAATAGATGTTATAAATGAGAACCAAGGTTTAGGAGCGGTATAGCTCACGTCAGTAATCTCAGCACTTTAAGAGGCCGAGGTGGGAGGATTGCTTGAGCCCAGGAATTGGAGACCAGCCTAGGCAACACAGTGAGATCTCGTCTCCAAAAAATAAAAATTAAAAAATAAAAAATAAGCCAAGAATGGTGGCGCAGGCCTATAGTCCCAGTTACTCAGGAAGCCGAGGCAGAAGGATTGCCTGAGCCCAGGAGGTCGAAGCTGCAATGAACCGTAATTGTACCACTGCACTCCTGCCTGGGTAACAAGATAAGACCCTCACTCAAAAAGAAAGGAAAGGAAAGGGAACCAAAATGTAGAATGATAAATGAATGCTGATTAGGATTTACTTAGGACCTACTTAGTTCCTAGCAATGAGCTTGGCACGTGGTAGAAAATAACAGAAATATAGGCTATATATAGTTCCAGGTTCTAAATCATGTATAATGATCTGTAGTTTTTAAAATTGAAATACTACCAATGACAGCAACATAAAGAAAAGTCTGTCACTTAACCATGTTGTTCAATCAAAACTTAAATTAAGGCATGGTAAGAAGATCACTTGAAAAACTTTTTAAAAATTAGCTAAGCTTGATGGTGCGTGCCTATAGTCCTGGTTACTCAGGAGGCTGAGGTAGGAGGATCACTTGAGCCCAGGAAGTTGAGGTTGCAGTGAGCTGTGATTGTGCCACTGCACTCCAGCCTGGGTGACAGAGTGAGACCACATCTCTGAAAAAATAAAAAGACTTAAAATTCCTTATCATTCACTTTGTGACCAGGGCAGATGGCTTGGGATCACTGAGCCTCAGTTTCTCCTCTATAAGATGGGTTCAACCATTGGGTTCATTGTTGGGTTTCTCTAAGGCCATTTTGCACTAAAGCAGTGATCCCCAACCTTTTTAGCACATAGGACCAGTTTTGTGGAAGACAGTTTTTTCACGGTGGGGCAGGGGTAGATCATCAGGCATTAGATTCTCATAAGGAGCGCATAACTTAGATCTCTTGCATGCACAGTTCACAGTGGGGTTCCCGCTCCTATGAGAATCTAATGCCACCACTGATTTGACAGTGAGCGGAGTTCAGGTGGTAATGCCAGTGTTGGGCAGCAGCTGTAAATATAGATGAAGCTTCACTTGCCCGCCACTCACCTCCTGCTGTGAGGCCTATTTCCTAACAGGCCATGTCTGCTGTCTTGGGGTTGAGGATCCCTGCACTAAAGTATGCTAAGCATGATATTTGACTCCAGCGGGGTCAGAAGTAGATTTCCTCTTTCATATCCCTCAGTTTCATATTTTATAGAGTTGAAAACCTCTCCCTGTCAGAGACTCATTTGACTAGGGTGACATACTGAAAGTTGTTCAAACCCTTCAAGTTCAAGTTCAAGATAAACATACCTTCCTTCCCCTACCTCCCTACAACTTCCTTCCTGGACAGATTGTTTTAGAAACATCCTTCTGTAATGCTTAGAGTTTTTTTTTCTGTGCTCAACATTATCCCTTTCTCCTCCCTCTCTTGGCCAGCAGCTCCATGCCTCCAGCCCTGGCTCTGGACATAAGAAATCAATCACCAAGGGAGGAGAGGTGCCAAGTCAGGCTGTGCATGGCTACCTGAAGTCTTGAGGTCAATGCTGCAGACCTGCCTGGTGTCTTTCCAGGGTTAGGCTGTGCGTGGTCACCTGGGGTCTTGAAGTCAATGCTGCAGACCCGCCTGGTGTTTCTCTAGTGCCTGTGAAGAGCGTTTGAAACCATCTTGTCTCATGAGCTGGGCTCCTGAGAACTGTGTCTAGTGTTCACCCTCCAAGTGCACCTCTTAGGACTCCCCAAGTTTCCATGTCCTGTTTCCCCTTGTGCTTTTCCCTCTGTCTGTCCCATCCCTCAGCCCCTTTGGCTTTCACCTTAAGCTCAGTTGTCATCACCCTAGGAAGTCTCCCCTTCCCCAGTCCTCCACTTCTACCTCAGGTAAAATGAGAGGCATTCTCTTTTTGGTTTCCTGAGCCCCCATTTGTTGTTCCCCAACCTTCATCACCACACTTGCCACACATGTTGCCATCCCCAAGGAAGTCCATGATGCATTCCTATTTTCCTCTCTAGTACCCAATCATAACTTTGTACATAGCTTATCTTTAGCAAATGTTTGATGAACAAACGAATCAAGAAAGGAGTAAATCTAAGTTGTGCAGAGAACTCTGGGTCAAGGTGCCAAGATCAGCAGTGCTACAGAAACAGGCTCTTTGACTTCCTTTTGTTATATCCAGAGCAAGGTTTTCTTGATTTAGTTACAATAGTGCTGAACAAAAAAGACATGATTGATGTTGAAGACAAAATCCACATCCTGACATCTGTGACTATGAAATTTCCATGATGCATTTTGCAGAAGTTGATAGGAGGACCCCAGATTATTGGTCCCATGGTTAATGACATGTTGGCATCCTGGGCAGGATGGATTGGCTGGCTTGTGCCACATCCTTCTACTTTGCTGTACAAAGGTGGACATGTTGATGGACCCACAGTTTACTAAGGAGGATTTAATTCCTTGAGGAATTAAGATCTCTTTGATGAGGTATTTAGGGCTCTTTTTAGATACCCACATTAATGAGCTGCTGTGTCAGCATCCTATTGATTGAGTAGTGAGATAAGACTTTTATAAGTGACCCATTCAAAAGGACATGCTGACGGGTCATGGTGGCTCATGCTTGCTGGCTCATCCCAGCACTCTGGGAGGTAGAGGTGGGAAGATCACTTGAGGCTAGGAGTTTGAGACCAGCCTGGGCAACATAGCAAGACCTTCCCCTCTACAAAATACTTCTTAAAAAATTAGCTGGGCATGGTGGTGCATGCCTGTAGTCCCAGGTATTCTGGAGGCTGAAGTGGGAAGATCAATTCAGCCTAGAGTTCAAGATTACAGTGAGCTATGATCATGCCACTGCCCTCCAACCTGGGTGATGCTGTCTCTAATTTTGTAATAAAAAAAATAAAATATGCTGTAAGTACTAAAGTGCAACTATTAGGAGTATTCAGCCCCCTTTCGTCAATGCTGATGGTTACATAAAGGATGGTTACATAAAGGATGGCTTGCTTAGTCTTCAAGAATCTGGCAGGTAGATATTTGTCACTCTTCAACCCAAACCCTAAATGAGAAAAACACGTAGCAGAGAATAACCCAGTGGATGTCAAAGGAGAAAGGAAATGCCATGAACTATGTGAAGTCACTGGGGTTTGGATTCGATCTGACACCTGCTTAAAGCTCCCCAGTCCCAGCCCCCACCCAATCCACACCACTCAGTTGTTTCTTTCTTTTCTTTTCTTTTTTTTTTTTTTGAGGTGGAGTCTGTCGCCCAGACTGGAGGGCAGTGGCCGCTCCCGGCCACCGCAGCTTTGACCTGCTGGGCGCCGGCGATCCTTCCGTCTCAGCCTTCCAAGTAGCTGGAACTACAGGCGCGCACTACCACGCCGGGCTAATTTTTTTGATTTATTGTAAAGATGACGTCTTGTCAAGTTGCCCAGACAGGTCTCGAACCCGCGGGCTCAGGCAATCCACTCACCTCAGCCTCCCAAAGGTGTGGAATTACAGGCTGAGCCACTGAGCCTAGCTACTCAGCTGTTTCTTTAGTCAGCAGGCTAAATTGAGCTCACTTGCTTGCCCTCTCTGTCTGTGGCAGATCTGAGCTCTAGGAAATAGATGAAAATTATCATTTGAGCTCAATAGGAAAGGTGTACTGGGAACTAGTAATGTGACTTATTATTATCATTGTTAATAACACCAGTTAAAATTTGAGGAAAGACTGTGCTAAATTTCTTACATGGGTTCCTTCATTTAATCGTCATGTCAACCTAAGAGGAAAATCCTATCATTATCCCATTCTTCTTCTGAATTAGTAAAATGTCAAATTTTAAGAATATTTCTAAAGATTCAGCAACTCAGTTGGTGAACAAGTGAGCAAAGAGATATTTTAAAGATTCTTAGCAACATTTCATTCTCACAAATAGAAAGTTAACCACTCTCTTTATAACATTGACTTGTTCAGCAACCTTGTTTTTTTATTGATGGTGTAGACCCAGGGCCCACAAGCTATGGCTGCCATCCCAAATCCATTCTGCCACCTAAGAATATACAGCCCACAAGCAAAGAATGGCTTTTACCTTTTTTTTTTTTTTTTTGATTTGGAGTCTCACTCTGTCGCCCAGACTGGAGTGCAGTGGCCGCTCCCGGCCACCACAGCCGCGACCTGCTGGGCTCCTGTGACCCTTCTGCCTCAGCCTTCCAAGTAGCTGGAATTACAGGTGCGCGCTACCATGCCTGGCTAATTTTTTTGATTTATTGTAGAGATGAGGTCTCGCCAAGTTGCCCAGGCAGGTCTCGAACCCGCGGGCTCAGGCAATCCACTCACCTCAGCCTCCCAAAGTGCAGGATTACAGACTGAGCCACCAAGTCCGGCTTACCTTTTTAAATGGCTAAAAAAAAAAGAATATTTTGCAACACATGGGAAATACATGAAATTCAGATATCATTGTCCATAAATGTAGTTTTTTTGGAACATAGCACACTCTTTTGTTTAGGTCGTCTATGGCTTTTTTTTTTTTTGAGTCAGAATCTCACTCCATTGCCCAGGCTGGAGTGCAGTGGCATGATCACGGCTCACTGCAGCCTTGACCACCCAGGCTCAGGCAATCCTTCCACCTAAGTCTCCCGAGTAGCTGAGACTACAGGTGTGTGCCACCACACCTGGCTAATTTTTTTCATTTTTGTAGATAACGAGGCCTTGCTATGTTTCCCAGGCTGGTCTTGGACACCTGGACTCAAGCAATCCTCTTCCCTCGCCTCCCAAAGTGCTAGAATTACAGATGTGAGCCACTACGCCCAACTATGACTGCTTCTGTGATTCAGTGATAGAGTTAAGTAGTTGCAACAAAAAATCACAAGCCTAAAATATTTATAGAAAAATCTCTCATATAGAATATACTTCAGCCCTATTCTCTTCAAATTATGCCAGATTCTGAATTCTGAGTATTAAAAAAAATGCTAGTTCTTGTTTAATTAAGAGGAAATTTTATTTCCTTTAAGAACATCCAGTATGCCGGGCTTGGTGGCTCAGTCTGTAATCCCGTGCCTTTGGGAGGCTGAGGTGTGTGGATCGCCTGAGCCCGCGGGTTCGAGACCCGCCTGGGCAGCGAGACCTCATCTCTACAATAAATCAAAAAATCAGCCGGGCGTGGTAGCGCGCGCCTGTAATTCTGGCTACTTGGAAGGCGGAGGCAGAAGGATCACCGGAGCCCAGCAGGTCGAGGCTGCGGTGGCCGGGAGCAGCCCCTGCACTCCAGTCTGGGCGACAGAGGAGACTCCACCTAAAAAAAAAAAAAAAAAAAAAAAAAAAAAAGAACATCCAGTAACACTACAAGTTGAAGTGTTGAAGTTCACTTTTCTTGAAGACAAAGCAAAAATCCTTTGTGTAACTGTCTAAACATCTCCCTGCCCTTTGGTTTACATGAATTCCCCTACAGGATCTATTCCTTGACCCTAAAGATAGACATCAGTTTTGTCCCAGTCAACATCTGGCTAATTTTGACTCGACCAAAATGAAAGGAGACCTGAGTGTGCAGGTTCCAGGCTCTGTCCTGAACGTCACTGAGATGAGCTTGCTGGGGATGTGAGCACTCTGCTTGTGGAAGGTCTCGTTTGGGGGATTAATCTGATAAAGCACAGATTCTTGTGGAACAGCAATGACCCTTCCTTTTTTTTTTTTTGAGTCAGAGTCTTACTCTATCACCCAGGCAGGAGTGCAGTGGCATGCTCATGGTCACTGCAGCCTTGACTTGCTGGGCTCAGGCAATCCTTCCACTTCCGCCTTCCTTGCCCAACTAAGTTTTTTTCATGGGCTACTACGTCCTGCTAATTTTTTTTTTTTTTTTTTAATTGTGGAAACAAGGTCTCACCATATTGCCTAGGCTGGTCTCAAACCCATGGGCTCAGGCCATCCTCTCACCTCCCAAAGACCTGGGATTACCAGCATGAGCCACTGTAACCTGGTACGATGGCCCTCTTATCATGGGCATTTGACCCATGCTTTCAGAAGGTCTCCTGCTGCGTTTAATGCTTTGCTGTTGTCCCACAAAATTCTTGATGATTATTGAACAACAGACCCTGCATTTTCTTTCTGAACCAAGCCCCATAAATTCATTATGTAGCAATCCTGCTTCCCATAGATGACTATAGGCGCCAGCTGCATTCCAGGGATGTGAAAGTAAGTTCTCACACAAGGAATCTTTTTGTTTCGTACTCACATCGTCCCATGGCGGAAAGTGTAGGGCAGGGTCTTGCTGTGTCTCACCTACAAACTATGCGCATCTGAGGTAGATGCTTAACTCCTCAGAACCTCTTTGTTCTCAGCTGTAAAATGGGTGATGATATTTTTCTGTCTTAGGGGACTGTTGTAAGGGTCAATTGAGGCAATGCAGGTGAAAGTACGCCCTTGCTGAATTGTGAAACCCTCACAGAAATGCCCAGCATTCTTTCCCTAGGTGTAGACATGTGGGGAGATGCCAAAGGGAAGAGAAGATTCTAGAAGGTCTCCCAGGGGACTCAGAACTTGCCTCATCACTGTTCTGCTATTCCTTAAATCAATCCCACACTGCAGCCCAGTTTCCAAAAACAAATCACACTCATGTCACTGCCCTGATTTAAAACCCTTCAGTGGGTCCTCTTTGCCCTCAGGAAGGGGAGGGGTCTTGTAACCCTGACTGTGAACCTTGAAATATGTCTCTCTTATGCTAAAAGGGGCCCTAAATAAAGAATAATGAATAACCTGAATAAATGGCATGTGAAAACAACACAAAAATGGTATGCAAAAGAGATTTTTCTTCCTAAAGGAAATGGGTGGTTCAAGTACATTTTCAACTTGCCTTTGAGACCCATGGGTCCGGGCACCTCGAGGGAGGTAGCTGGATCTTTTCGCTGGACCTAGACCAATGCCTGGCATGGAGGGGATATAAAAGAGAGGTTAGAGGCTAGACTTGAAGACAGGTAGCTTGAGGTCACATCTGCCTCTGCCACATCTTCAAGCTGTGACCTTGGGCAAGTTAAGGAACCTCCATTTACTCTACAGAGCTTGGCACAAGGTGAGAGGCTATTCAATGAATTGTAGGATCTAGAGTTCAATGTGTCTATATCAGTGACTTTATTAAAACAGTTTGTGTTTATGGAATCCTCTTGTTGTATAATGAATCACAACGTCATCCACTAATACTATACCAATGAACTAAAATGCGTTTAAGAGTCATATCGTTAAATTTATTTAATGACTAGATTTGAAACTTCTGAAATTATTAATAATTCAGTTTCACATTGTGATTTTGGTTGCCCTGCCATTTTCTTTTGAACCTCTTACTTGTAGATAGTTTTCTAATGAATGTTTAAAACATTGTAAGTAAATTGTGTTACCAAAAAAATTAAAATTTTCTTCTCAACATACCCTTTTACACTCCAGTTCAGTACCCTTGGCTTTTTAGGAAATTATAGAAATGTTTTGCAGTTTATTTGTTTTGTTCTTCCTAAAGGACAATACCTAAATAAAATGTGAAGCATTGCTTTGTGTTTTAAATACAACCAGCTGGGATTCTCTTCTAGAGAACACCCAGTGATCTTAGGGTAAGCTATTTATTCCCATAATTCCTCCCATAAAGCCCCATTTAACCATTTCAAAGACATAGACCCATTAATCTGTTTAAAGCAATTGACACCCTACCTAGAAACATGCACACACAATTCTGCATGCATTATTTTTCTCAGAGGGTTTATGAACCCCATGAAGTCCACCCATGGTATTCCTAAAGATAAGTGGTCTCGGAATAAGAGTTCCTACACTTAGATATTAATTACTAGTAAAAGCTTAATGTGTGCCCCTCCATTCTTACATGTTAACAGGGAGAAATTTGGCCCAACTGAAAGGGACTCAAAGTATTCTGGTGTAATTTGAATTTCGGGCTTTAGCAAAAAGTATGCAGTAGAGAAATTTGGGGCTGGGGCTAACAGTTATCAATTTATTGTGTGATATATTTACTTTAAAAATTTTGTCATTCACAAGTATGGCTTACTACCAATATACCCCAAAACCCCTATATCAAGAATTTAATAGATAGAATCCTGCCTAAACAAAGTTTCTAAGCCAGGATCATAAACATACAAATGGAGGTACCAAAGGTTAACACTCTGCTGTTTTGCAGGATGAAAAGTCGTATTATATCAGTGAAGTGGAAGCCAGTTTGACCATCTCAAATCCAGGTTAGTACAGAGTGGCTCTTTATCAGTGATGACACTGTGTTTCTGGTTAGTTCATTTTCTATCCTATTGAATCTGCTCATCTTTGATGCTGCTTGTAAGAAATAAGCTGGGGGAGTAGCCAGAATATAACCCTGGACTTTCCTACACCTTTGTGTGCATGAGTTTGGCCATCTGCTCGTAAAGGAAGTTGGACTAGATTGTGTCAGAGATCTTGATCAACAACAAGAGTTTAGTGACTTCTGACAGATTTGCTGTTGATAGTGCAATTTATTCTATACTCTTGGAATCATGCATTCATCACTCATTCTACTAAAATGTAGTTAGTGCCTGCTAGGTGGCAAGCCCTGTATTAGGCACTGTGGATCCATAATTATTCAAATAGTTCCTGCCCTCATGGAGCTTATGTTCTAGAAGGGGGAGAGAACACAAACACATTACATTATAATACAGTAGTCCCCCCTTGTCCACGGTTTTGCATTTCATCATTTCAGTCATTGTGGTCCAAAAATAGGTGAGTATAGTACAGTGAGAGTTTTTGAGAGAGAAAGAGAGAGATTGTTACCAAGATTCTGTGTCTGTTACCAGTGTACCGTGCTGGATTCTTGACTCCGCCACAGAAAATAATTTCAGAGTGAGTCAAAAGTAGGGAGGCAGTCAGCAAATTTATTAAAAGTGGAAGCAACAGAATAGCATATGTTTTAGAGCAAAGTGTGGGTGGACACAAGGACGTGTCGTGCTGGGGGGTTTTGTAAGCTACGATAATGAAGGGGTGGAATATTCTATTAAAGGGTGGATTTTTCTAAGAGATGGTTGAGCAATTCCTGGAATTGGGGTGTCACAATTTATTCCTATACACGGGCAGGGTCAGAACTGTCATGGTGCTGAAGGGTGTGTCACTTAGTATGCGAATGAGCATATAACGAAAGTAAAGATTACAGCAAGTGAACTTGGCTTTTTGTGCACCCACCCATGGAGATTCTCCAATTGAGCCTTGTCTGGTGGTTGGCTCTCAACCACAAACATCCTTAGTAGGCTGCAGCAGGCATGTTGGGCAAGAGTTATTTTAACAGTTGTGGGGGTTTGCGGTTTTGTTTTCCTTTGTTTTGCTTTTGTTTTTCTTTTCTAGCAGCCTTGAAATTGAGGTAGTCCCTGCAAAAGTTTCCACAGGTATCTAATTTTTTTCTACAGCTTCCTACAGCCCTGACATTTCCCTACTCTTGCCTGTCTACTCTATCAAAATCTCATTCACATAATTTTTAAAATTTTATTTAATTTTAAATATGTGGGGACAATTCGGGATTAGGTATACAAGTGGTCATTGTACAGGTAAAACTTAGGCCTCCCATTGGTCCCCATTTCGTCTACTTTGAGATCAGGTATGCTTATTGTGCCCCCTCTCCCCTGGCAGTTTCCCATCACTGCCAATCCCTTTCTTATAGTATTATGGTAAATGTTCAGGGTTCGCTTATGAGTGAGAACATGTGGTACTCTATTCTTTGTTTCTGTAATAGATCACTGAGTATGATAGACTCTAAATCCATCCAAGTTGCTGCAAAGTCCATAATTTTGTCCTTCTTTATGGCTGCATAATATTCCTTCGTATATATGCACCATTTTTTATCCAGTCCACTTTCAATGGGCAGCACAATTTTTTTATTTTCTTTTTAAAAAAAGTTTCTTCTCCATAGAACTGCCAAGTCCAATGCATAACATTTGTTATAGCATATTGTTATAATTGTTCTCTTTTATCATTAGTTAGGGGTTTTAATCTTTCGCTGTGACTAAGTTATACATTAAGCTTCATCATAGGTATGTATAGGAAAATACATCATATACAGGATTTGATACTACTATCTGGGGCTTCAGACATCCACTGAGTTGTATTCCCCCAAGGACAAGAGGGGACTACTGCATTCTTTTAAGAAAGGATAGGTTCTATGAGCAACCACAAGCAGGGAGAGTGGAAAGGAATAGAAAGTTATTTTAAGGTGTGACCTTAGGAAAGCCCTCAGGGGAGAAAGGCCTCTCTGAAGAGGTGAGGTTTGAGCAGAAAGATATCGCCATTTGTGCACATCTGGGCCTGAGGAAGCTCTTTCCAGGAGGCAGGAACAGCAGAAGCACAGACCTTGAATGAGCTTGCTAGTGTGTTCAGGGACCAGCAGGTGTCAGTGTGCCCAAGAGGGAACAAACAGCAGATGAGGTCCAAGGGGCAGCCAGACCAGAGCATGTAGGGCCAGTGGACAAGGCAAAGTAGAGACTTTGGACTTTAGTATAAGGTATGACAGGATACCATTGGATGGCTTGGGGAGGAAAATGATATATCAGATTCACATTGATAAAGGTTCATTTTGGTTGCTGTATGAAGAATTACCCATAATGGAGCAAGTTCAGAGAACTACTGTTCACTTCTAGAGAAGTGAGGTTTCCGGTCAAGCCAGATGTCTCTGGGAGGCCAGTGTTCACCCAGAAAGCCTAGGCAACAAAATTTTCTTGAGCACGCCTCTGCGCCAGGTACTATACGCATGGTTTTCATGTCCGTTTTCTCCCTTTCAAAGCTCTATTTTTTGACTGGCTTAAACTTTATTTTATTAACTAAGGAACTTATGCTAAGAACACTTGCCAAGAAATGAAAATGTGGACTAATGTCTACCTAAAATATTAGTTACATTATACGGATGTTGTTCAACAGGATTTTGTCAGTGATTGTTGGCCACATGTAAGTAAAATGTCATAATTGACAGCTCATTTTCATGTAGACATTAGACCTGACTGCTCATGTAGGCTAGGGAATAAATATTGTGAGTGCTCACATAAATTAGCAAATGTTATCCCTAGACAATGGACCGAATTTTAGCCAGTGTTAGGGTAGTGATCACTCAAGGGAAAGAGGAAGGGAAACTCAGACCAGAAACGAATTTGGAGGCTGAGGGCAGGGACAAATCAATTCTAGGTCCCAGTGATCAAGCCTGAACATTAGCAGTAGAAGCTATAGTTGTCACATAATGATGTCTGTGTCAGTGGTGGTGGTGGTGATTGTATTAGGAGTAGAAATCAGTTGTGGCCGGGTGTGATGGCTCAAACCTGTGATCCCAGCACTTTGGGAGTCTGAGGTGAGGGGATTGCCTGAGCCCACGGGTTCGAGACCAGCCTGGGCAACCTGATGAGACCTCATCTCTACAATAAATCAAAAAATTAGTCGGGCGTAGAAGCTCGCGCCTATAGTTCCAGCTACTTGGAAGGCTGAGGCAAAAGGATCGCCAGTGCCTAGCAGGTTGACGCTGGGGTGGCCGTGAGCATGCCCCTGCACTCCAGTCTGGGTGATGGAGTTAGCCTCCAACTCAAAAAAAAAAAAAATCAGTAGTAATTAATATAGTAATAACAGTTGTAATGTTAATGAAGATGGTAGTAGCAGACTGTCTCAAGATATAAACACATGATACAGTGGTGTACACAGGTAATTCAGTACGCTGTGTAGGGTATTTGCATGTACAAATACCAACTTGTGAATTTTTCATGTGACTATTTCTTACTAACTACCAAGGGGATCAGACAGTTGGGTCCTCTGGACGGTGAATTTTATCCCATTCAGAAAGCCATAGTATAGTCAGAAGGGTGCTTGGTTAGCATAGATTTTGAGCAAATTGAGTTCACTATATGATTTAAATGTTTAGCCCCATCTGCCTTGAAGCCTCCACAAGGGTATACCTTTCACAAGATAAGGCCAGTCTTTGAGCAGGTCCTGGTCCACGGACAGCACTTAGGTGGGAAGAAGTAGGCCTCTCCCTTTTTTTTTTTTTTTTGAGTTGGAGTCTCACTCTGTCACCCAGACTGGAGTGCAGTGGCTGCTCCCGGCAACCGCAGCCTTGACCTGCTGGGCTCCGGCGATCCTTCTGCCTCAGCCTTCCAAGTAGCCGGAATTACAGGCATGCGCTACCATGACCGGCTGATTTTTTTATTTATTGTAGAGATGAGGTCTCACTGCCCAGGCGGGTCTCGAACCCGCGGGCTCAGGCAATCCACTCACCTCAGCCTCCCAAAGGCACGAGATTACAGGCTGAGCCACCGAGCTCAGCTGCCTCTCCCTTCTTCCATGGATGGAGGCCACAGCACCTCCCAATGAGTTCTCTCTTCTGCTACATTCAGTCTGGTGATCCTCAAATGCTCCATTTACTGACTTGGAATGCCTCTGCTCCAATTCATTAAGGGTTCTGTGACTTTGTAAGTCTCAGAAAGCAATCTTACTTCTCTCATTTCTGAACTCTTGTGGGCGCCTCTCTGTAGCCCCCAAGTATTGACAATAGTTCCCACCAATTCTGTCCCCAGAGATTTAAAATAACTGGAGGAAGCATCCTCAAAATTTCTCATTTCAGAGTTTTCACATCCCAGCATATGAGGTGTCTCCTCTATACTCCAGAACAGAGCCCCAGAAAAAGTCTCCAGACAGTTTTCTTATGAGGAGAAGGTGGCAGAACTCGCAGAGATCCCTGTTTGAAGGAAGGCCATTTAACTGCACATGGGCAAGCCAGCAACAGCTAGAACTCAATGGATGTATGTCAGGACTCTTCTGCATCTATATATTACTTTTTCTTCTCAGTGAAAACATACCGAGGATTGAAAAGTGCTGTGGTGATGTTTGAGACAATGGTGGGACATTCCTTCAAGTGTGTGAGTGAACAGAGCATCCAGCTGTCAGCCCACCTTCAGCTGAAAACAATGAAAGTCCATCTTCAAGCCTTTGACTTTGAAGATGACCACTTTGGAAATGGTAAGTTAAGGGTTCATTGGGTCACAAACATAAACTTCAGCGACCCAGGGGGGTAGTTTCAAGGGGTTTTCGGTCTGAAGCTGTCAAAGGAGCAAGAATCACATGAGCTTTCTGCAATAGTATGACCCTACACGGGTCTTAGAGCCAAGTTTCTCTGTTGGCCCCTCTCTCCCACCTCAAAATGAGATGCTGTAAGCCACTCACATCCACAGTTCTCCTGCAGCAGGAAACATTCTGACTAGAACACATATTCTCACTCATTTAAACATATGCACACCCAATCAGAATCTCAGAAAACACCATATGCGACTTCCCATTTAGGTGCTGTTGAGCATTGGTAAACTCAGGTATATTTGGAGAACACTTTACAAATTCTGAGTATTCGTGATGTCTAAAATTCAAGATTTCAGGCCAGATGTGGTGATTCATTCCTTTAATTCCAGTACTTTGAGAGGCTGAGGTAGGAGGATCACTTGAGGCCAGGAGTTTGAGATCACGTTGGCAACATAGTGAGACCCTATCTTTACCAAACAAACAGAAAAAAAAATATTTCAGAACAGATTCTTTCCCACCTGCAGAGGGAAAAGAGCAGAGTGCAGTAATTTGAGATAGAAATAAACACTGTTGGGTCCATTTGCCTCAATTATAAGCAGTTGCACCCAACAGTGTTTCCCCACAGTAAGTTTTAGTTTCCATCTAACTTCTGCTTTGGGTTTGACTACTGTAGGCAGAGCTTTCCTGATGGCTACCCAGGAGGAAATCTGGTCCTTAAACAAGGGCCAGGAGCAGACCAGGTGGCTTTCCAAAAAAGTCCTTTTCTCCCTTCCAACAAACAGTGTTGCAAGGATTTCTACTTTCAACCAGTTAAGCCCTTTACTCCCTTCCAAGAAAACAGTATTATAAGGACTTCTATGTACCACCAGGAGGGATATGAGCTTCAATTTCTAGAACATCCTTCTCCTAAGAAGTCAAAAATGCTATTAGTACTTCTCAATGATCAAAAATAGATTTAGGGTGAGCGCAGTGGCTCACACCTGTAATCCCAGCACTTTGGGAGGCCAAGGCAAGAGGATTGCCTGAGTTTACAGGTTTGAGACCAACCCGGGCAACATGGTGAGACCTTGTCTCTACAATTAAAAAAAAAATTAGCTGGGCATGGTGGTACAACTACTTGGAAGGTGGAAGGATTGCCCGAGCCCAGCAGGTCGAGGCTGCAGTGGTCATGAATGTGCCACTGCACTCTAACCTGGGTGACAGAGTGAGACTCCAACTCAAAAAAAATTAACAAATAAAGACTTAGCTAGAAGTTTAGTCATATATTCAATTTCTATAATACAAATCTGATTTTGCTTTGGGTTCCGTGATAAAATTGCAGCTGTGTCTAGAAGAAAACTTCTCCTGGCATACTTAGTGGAAAGCACTTAGCAAAGGAAAGGCCAAGGTGTTGCTTGCCCTGGACCCCTGATTTCTGCAGGTTTTGTCTGTAACATACAGTCATACGAAAATTTGCTAGTTGCCCCACTTTGGCATCTACTCTTAAAACTTCTAATTTCAGAAAACAATTTCTTTTAAAATTCACTATGAAGGTTTGGAAAAAATCCCTCTAATTAATCATGTGATCTTAAAATAAGGTACACACCTGCTCAGTGGCTCATGCCTGTAATCCCAGCACTTTGGGAGGCCAAGGCGGGAGAATCACTTGAGTCCAGGAGTTTGAGACCAACCGGGGCAACATAGCAAGACCCCATCTCTACAAAAAAATCAGCCAGGTATGGTGATGCCCATAGTCCCAGCTACTTGGGAGGCTGAGACAGAAGGATTTGCCTGGACCCAGGAGTCTGTGGCTGTTGATAAGCTGTGATCATAACACTGTACTCTAGCCTGGGTGACAGAGTGAGACCCTGACCAAAAAAATAAAAAACAAAAATACCACCTCTGTGAAGCAGGAAGTGAGCAGGTCTGGGAAACCTCTCTGTGGCAGAGGTGGGAAATACAACCCTTGTGGAGCACACACCTGGCCTCCTAGCTTCCGTCAGCAGCATTCATGGAGAGAGAAAGAAAAGGTCTTTCCTCTACCTTTTTTCCTAAAGTCACCATCCATTGGATAGTTCCCCAAAGAGACTCGAGAGTCCTCCGTGACTCCCCTCCCTCCATGGCCCTCTCACACAGTCACACAGCCCTGTCCATTCTACTTCCAAAATGTTCCTCTTGTTCACCCACTGTCACTGCTTCAGCCCCGCTCCATATTTCTAGTCCTTGCTCTTCTGATTTCACTACAGATGCTTGAAGGTGAAGATGCATGTCATTCCATAAATAGTATCTTCTACCAGAGAGTAAGAGAAGGGGAAAAGGAAGCACGTTGCCATATGGTATGGCGTTTAAAAGACATACATGTCAGCCGGGCTCGGTGGCTTAGCCTGTAATCCCAGCACTTTGGGAGGCCGAGGCAAGTGGATTGCCTGAGCCCACGGGTTCGAGACCCACCCGGGCAACTTGGCAAGACCTCATCTCCACAATAAATCAAAAATTAGCGGGCCCTGATAGCGTGCACCTGTAGTTCCAGTTATTTGGAAGGCTGAGGCAGAAGGATCGCTGGAGCCCAGCAGGTCAAGACTACGGTGGCTGTGAGCATGCCACTGCACTCCAGTCTGGACGACAGAGTGAGACTCCAACGCAAAAAAAAAAAAAAAAAAAGACATACATGTCAAGGTCTATGGGAGCTCAGAGGAAGGCGTGATTAACACAGTGTTGGTGATGAGGGGGTGAACTAAGAAGTCTTTAGTCCACTAAATGGGTGGCATTTATGGGTGACATTTAAACAGGCACTGGAGAGGAATCCAGCAAATATCACAGCTGAGTTTTAGAAAACAGAATGGTCATCCCAAACAGTAGACTCCTGACTCCCACATCCTCATCCCTCCTCCCTAAAATCCTAGAGCCTGTAGGGGTTTTTGTTTGTTTGTTTGCTTGTTTTCAGCTGTAATTTCCTTTTGCTGTTTATTTTGCTGTCTCAGGAACCCTGCCAGTCTGAGCAGCTCCTTTAAAAAGCAGAGTTAGAATAGAAACTTTGGCTCTGTGATTTTGTGCCTGACTCTGTTGTTGGAGTTGGAGAATATCGTTCCAGGGCTTGCCATGGCTTGAGGGTCAAGACATCACTCTGATTATGACTCTCTAGAGCAAACAGTGTTTCTCAAAGTTGCATCTGCCTCCCAGAAGCATCAGAATCCCCCAGGTCCTACCTTAGACCCACTGCATTATAATTTCTTGGGCATGGGTCTGAGGATCTACACTTTAGAAACTCCTTAAGTAATTACCAGCACTATAAGTTTTAGATCCACTGGATCCACCCTTTCCCTCCCTGTTTTTACCCATCTGTTGTCTGAGGTAGCAGGTGGGAGGGCCAGCAGTTCCTGTTCTTCCTTTTCTGTGGAGCTGAGGCAGACAGGATAGTATCACTTCCCGGCATTTGTGACCAGCCTGTAACACCTGTCACTCTGACTTCAATTACAGCGGATGAATGCTTCAGTGACACAAACAAGAGAGAAATCCCTGTGGCCGTGGGCCTGAGTATCACAGGACTGCTTGTTGTTTTGCTAATCGCATGTCTGGTGGCCAGAAAGAAGCCCAGTAGAGGATATGAACATATATAAAGCCCCACTTTCTTCAAAATATGCAAGGTTAAGGCCTTAGGAATTCTGCTTCATATTCAGCCTGAAGTGAAAGGATTGATCTCTCTAGTTGCCTGCCGCCCCCTTCCAAGCTAACTAGGAAATTTAGCTTTCCACCAAAGGGTCATCCCGGGGTCAAGAAAGGGTACCCCCTCTTCCTCCTGTTGTCCTGGGGAGGCTGTGCCAGATGCACTTGAACGTCACCTGTCACACCTGAGTAAACCAGGCTGGCTCTGAGAATTAGGGGCAACAGGCAGAGACATGAGTGGGTGCTTGTGAGAAGGAGAGAGGAAAAACCCAAAGGAAGACCTATGAGAAGGACATTTGCAAACTGCCCTGGTTATTCCTGTACAGTTTTAGGAGTCTCAATCTTCAGTTAAAAGAAATATTACTTTAAAAAAATCCTCCTTTGAGCTGGAGCTGCAAAAATAAAATAAAATCAAGAAAAAAAATCCACTTCAAACCCGACGACAAAATGATTTTAAATTCCTGGATTTTACCCACATTCTGACTTAAGTTACAGATGGTCTTAATATACTATTATTTTTTTAAAAACATATTTTACTCTACTGTAATGTATTATTGGTAAAAGAACAGTTAGAAACCTGCCTGTTTCGCTTTTTAAATGTAAAGCACATACCAAGGATCTTGGCAAACAAAAGGGGCTCAGTAAATGTTAGTTCTCCAGTTCCCTCAGTTTCATTTGTTGTATACCTTCTTAGCATTTTTTTCCTGATTTTTTAATGCTATTCTAGCCTAGTAAATGTGTCCATTCAGGCCATTGCAGGAGGAGAGGTAGACAGAGCATTAAAACAATCAGAACTAGCTGGGCTCGATGGCTCAGCCTGTAATCCCAGCACTTTGGGAGGCCGAGGCGAGTGGATTGCCTGAGCCATCAGGTTCGAGACCTACCTGGGCAACTTGGCAAGACTCATCTCTACAATAAATCAAAAATTAGCCGGGCGTGGTAGCGCATGCCTGTAGTTCCAGTTACTTGGAAGGCTGAGGCAGAAGAATCACTGGAGCCCAGCAGGTCAAGGCTGCGGTGGCTGGGAGCGTGTCACTGCACTCCAGTCTGGGCAACAGAGTGAGACTCCATCTCAAAAAAAAAAAAAAACACAACAACAAAACAGTCTGGACAAGAAGGGTAGACTTGTCCAGATTATGACTCACTTGTCTTTCTTCACTTTCACCAAAAAGTAATATACCAGTCATTTGATATCAGCTGCCCCGTGATTGGGGGTGGTTGATATCTGAAGGAAAAGATTCTATCGAAATATGATTCAGGATGTTATTCATGGTCTTCTGTTACATTGATGAGTTAAATATGAGAACAGGGGTTCTTAGTTCAGAGAAAAGAGAGAGTAATGGACTTCTGGATGTTAACTGATTTTAGACTGGAAGTTTTCTTGTTTTGCTACCTCTTCCAGAGGCGCCATTTATTATTTTTTAACATGAAGGCTATGGAATTTGGCAACAGCTCTGTAACTACTGCTCTTTTAGGAAGTGTTCTGCTTCTCTCTGGAGGTACTTTCGCTTGCAACACTTTTTTTAGAAGTGAAGGAGTAGGAAGGGCACCCAGCAGCTTCAAGAGAGCCTTAAGAGCCCCTGAAGACATCTAGAGTGTCAGCAAGTGCCTGTTTGTCCCATAAAACAAGAGATGTTGACGAAAATCCGGAGATGGAGATCAGTGTTCCCCAAAGTGACTCAGCCTTCACAGCAAAAGCTTGGCTCCTTCCGCCTCCTCCCTCAGGCTTTCACCTGCTCCAGACTCCCGCGTGTCCGGTGTTAAGGGCACTTGAAACTTCTGCAGTGCAGGGCACTAGGTGTTTATTCTCACTTGCCACTAACTATCCTGAAGAATGATTAATGTAAAGTGAATCTTCTAGTATGTGGAAATGTCTCCCAAAGCAGATGAAAACAAGAAGCAGAATTTAAAATCAAGAGAAGAGGGATATGGCAGTTCACTTAGATTTAATTTTCCTTTCTACCATCTTCAATGAGTTCTTTCGGGTGATGGGTACTGCTTAGACTCCTGCTAGCTATCCTCTCGGCCCCCAATACTGATTTCCCTTAAAATTAATTCGAATTAACACTCTCGTAACCACAAACAGCAAAGGTTTCGTTGGAATGACCAGTAAATAAATGTTCGGCTCTGTAATTTGCTTGTAGTCCTGCCCACTTTTAGGGTGGAGAACAGAGAAGGGAGCAGAGCTAGGTTCCTCACATGCCCAATCCCTGCCCCACCACACACACATATTCACCCTAAAAAGCCTGTGATGAGAGAAAAAAATTCTGTGACCTATTACTTCCATTACTAAATCTGGAGGAAAAGAATGGGCTACTTTTATCTTCATTTTCTAACGTAGGATAGTGAAAATGGCTCCTGGGAAGACTAGGAGAAATGAAGGCAGGGATTGGTGGAAGTAAACTTGGGAACCGACCCCAAACCAGTGGATCTCTCCAGACTGCAGCTAGTTCCCATGCTATGAAAAAGAGGATAGAATCAAATATCTAGCTCAAAGAGAAACATCAATGGGTCTCAGATACAATGGGAAGAAAGACTAATAATTTACCCAGACGGTATTATGGGAAATTGAACTTCTAGACTGACATGCTCAAGTGTGAGCAACATGAAAACAAACTGCATGGCCACTGTGCAAAATCATTGCAGAAAAATAAAAACAAGAATACTATGAAATTATATTAACAAAAGGAGGGAGGGTGTATTTGCTTTCTAGGACTGTCATAGCAAAGTACCACAGACTGTATGCCTTAAACAACAAAAATGCATATTCTCACATATTCTGGAGACTTGAAATCCAAGATGAAAGTGTTGTCAGCATTGGCTTTTCCAAGGCTTCTTTCCCTGGCTGTAGATGGCCCATGTCTTTACATAGTCTTCCCTTTGTGCCTGTTAGTATCCACATGTCCTCTTTGTGTAAGAATAAACAGCTTGATGACTTCATTTACGTTTAAGTACCTCTTCAAAGACCCTATATCCTAATATAGTCAGGTCCTGTGGTCCTAGAAGTTAGAACTTCAACATTTAAATTTGGAAGGCAGAGAAGGGACACAATTTAGCCCGTAACAGAAGGTTAGAAATGGACATTAGTGGTCAAATGCAAACAAAGAAAACAACTCAAGGAACAGGAAGAAATCCCTGATAATTGCTGTATGCTGAGCATCACATGATATGAATGTGAATTCCATGTAATCAGAGTTTAAAGATAAGATGTTAAAATGAAAGAGTAAGATAAAAGATTTTGTTTCTAAGAAAACAAGTTGAATATCAAAAGCAACACACTCCACAATATATAGAAACAGTGAGAAGCAGAATACATAGGGCTGAAATTATATTATTTTCATAGAAAAAATGACTAAGATAATCACAGTTAGTACAGATAAAATCTTATGACTTTAGAGAAATTATAGGAAAGTTACTAGACATAGAAACTATTTAGACCATCCAACATAAGGATCATTGATGCCTCTGAAGTAACAAGCTCAAAAACAGAATGAAGATATATTTGAAGATTTAGGAGAATTTTCCTGAGATAAATCATTGACGTTAGGATTGAATAAGCACAGTGTGTCCCAAAAAAGAATTTATACAGAAAGTTTAACACTGGGACAGATCTCAAATAAGCTATAGAACTTCAAAGCTAAGGAAAGAAGTCTTTAGGTCTTAATGGGAAAAAAAGAGAGAGAAGGAATATCACCTGTAAACAGGGAAAATTAAAGTTAGCCTCCAAGTTTTTCACAATAACATTTAAAACTGGCAAAAATGGACCAATGCCTACAATATCCCAAGGAAAAGAAAGTGTGGTCAGGCTCGGTGGCTCAGCCTGTAGAGAAGGGACACAATTTAGGGAGGCTGAGGTGAATGGATTGCCTGAGCCCGCGGGTTCGAGACCCGCCTGGGCGACAAGACCTCATCTCTACAATAAATCAAAAAATCAGCCGGGCGTGGTAGCGCATGCCTGTAATTCCAGTTACTCGGAAGGCTGAGGCGGAAGGATCGCCGGAGCCCAGCAGGTTGAGGCTGCGGTGGCCAGGAGCGGCCACTGCACTCCAGTCTGGGCGACCGAGTGAGACTCCAACTCAAAAAAAAAAAAAAAAAAAAAAAAGAAAGTGTGACCCAAAATATTATTTAGGTATAAAGACAATAGGCAGATATTTGCAACCACTAAATAATCCAAAGGATACAGTACCAATAAGCTCTTTGTAAAAATATTACTTGACAGTGCAATTTTGTGAGATAGATGAGCTATAATATAAACAAAAAAATTTGCAAAAAGCCTTTAGGGATAGAAAAGTCAGAGTTAAAAAAAAAGACTGATGCCAGTGAATATTTTATCCATTTAAATATAAAAAGTTTTGAACAGTTATGGATCTGGGAATACAAATACACTTTCTCATATATGAAAGGATATTTGCACAAGATTATTCATTACAACATTAATTGTAATAGCAAAAAATTGAAAACAAACCATGGATCCATCATTTGGGGCCAGATTTAAAAACTCTGATACATGTGAAATGAAATGGAATCTTAGACCACTGCAAGGAGAATGAGGATGCTATGTATGTATAAGGAAAGCTATCCAACATATATATTGTTAAATCAAAAAAGCATTATAGTGATAAAGGGAGAAAATAAAGACATATTCGTAATTGTTTCTATCTGCAAACAGAAACATCAGTATTATATATAAGAACTAAGAGAAGTCATTGTCTAATGAGGACAGGGAAACTAAAAACACAGGACGAGGGTGGAATTGAAACCTCTCAATGTACAGCATTGTGTATTATTTTGACTTTTTAAATCATATGAATGGTATACATTCAAAACACATTTTTTAGAAGATGATAGGAATGATAGTTATCGAATAGAATCAAAGTGTAGTAAACCTGGACAATGTTAAAAACAGCAACATAACTATTCAAAACTTGGAATTGAAGAGAGGGGAGATGAAAAAGAATCTGTCAGTGCTAATCTTTCAAAACAGCATCAGTAGATAATGTCTAAATTGGAAACAGAGTTTAGAAAATACGACTCCAATTTACTTCATAACTTTGTAATGTATTGCATAATCATTTAATGTGTACTTAATAATCTCCTTTTTGAAACTTAAAGGGATCTTGTATGAAACAATACTTCCTGTGTCAAAGAAACATTGATGTACAATAATTCCTTCAGTTTCATTTTAGTTTCTTCTTGTATTTAATTCGAGTAAAATCAAAATTAACAACTTTAATAAAATAGCACTTGCATGACTCTATCATAATATAAGTACTTCTATTTATTTTTCTACCTAGCTATCCTTATAGTTCTAAAGAAAAATGAAAAATGGCTAAAATAATGTTTGTCCATGTGAGCAATGACAGTTTCGGGGTGGGTAGTTTTGAGGTGATTGGTTTTACTTTTCTATTAGTGCTTTTCTTGATTATTTTAATTACAATAAGCGTAGATCATCTACTAAAAATAGGATGATCTTTCTTTAAGCATGCACATGATTACACACACACACACACACACACACACACACACACACACACACACACACTCTCTCTCTCTCTCACAGAGGAAGCAAATGCCTGAAAAGGTTTACAGTGATTGATTCAAATAGAAGAAATTGGCCAAGCACAGTGGCTCACACCTGTAATCCCAACATCGGGAGGCTGAAGCAGGAGGATCGCTTGAGCCCAGGAGTTCAAGACCAGTCTGGGCAACATAGCAAACCCTCTACCAAAACAAACCAAAAACTAGTCGGGCATGGTGGCACACACCTATAGTTCCAGCTACTTGGGAGGTTGAGGTCAAAGGATCACCTAAGCCCAGCAAGTCAAGGATGCAGTGAACCATAGTTTTGTCACTGTGCTGCACTCCAGCCTGGACTACAGAAAGAGACCTCAACTCAAAAAAAAAGAAGAAGAAATGTGGTGATTGGATATCTGCTTTTCTTTGTGTACTCTTCCGTATTTTAAAAGTTTTAAACAATGTTAAAAACCTTGTTAATTTTAAATAATTTAATCGTTTAACGAATGCATAGAAAGTGCACGTTGTCCTCCATTTCCATCCCATCCTTCCAGTTTTTGGGATATCTTTTCACGCTGAACACACAAGCACATTTGAGTTTCATGTTTGCTTCATATGTCTTGGGGGACTTTTATTCCACCACATGGAGACCTATCATATGCTTTTTTTTTTTTCTTTAAACAAGAAGTTTATTTAAACAACAAGACGCTTAACTTGAAGGGAAAACTATCTAGGATTTTTTTTTTTTTTAGACTAATTTATCCCTACTTAAAGACAGATTGCCCTACATGTAACAGCTACGTACAAAAAAGTTATAAAATCGTCATTGGTTTTACAATAATAAATGAAAACATTAAAATTCTCCAATTGAACAAGGAATGCAAGGATTTTTTTATGTTGTTGTCTTTTTGTTAAAACAGTGAGAGCAAAATAACTTACTGTAATATAAAGATAAGAGCTGAATGAGCATGCCACTAATGGAGAAAGGGGGTATTTTCACAGAACCAGTATTTGTTCCCATCCCATCCCCACTTGATGTCAATCAAAACATACCATTGGCCATTTAGTTAAAAAAAAATTGCAATATGCGTGTACACATACATCAGTTACTTTATGTACAATAAAGGAATGGGGAAGGGGAAAATGAAAGAATAAAGAAAACTATACTGTAGCAGTCAGGATGTGGTGGAACCAAATTGCAGTTTTCTCATTGAGAATGTAATCTTGGTCTGTAACAACAGAGTTCTGGAGTAAAGAAGCTGGTTCCCTTTTTAGTGGACACCTCCTGTCTGCTGCTGGAACACATCAATTGTATCTTCATCCTCCATTTCCAACTGTGCAGGTGTGTCTGTTTCATTGATTGGCTACCCGTCCAATCGGAATCTGATCTGCCTCCTTGACAAACCCTGTCGTTCACAATAGGCTTTCATTAGTTTACTAAGTGGTGTATGCCTCTTAATCTTAAACTGCACCACAGAACCATCCTGCCCCTCCACCTTCAAATTAATATGATCGTTGTTCTCAGTCTTGACTCCTTCCTTGGGCTTTTCGTCGGCCTTGGCGAGTGCCGGAGTCTCCTCAGCAGCCGCTTCACAAAAGAGGCACCAGGTCCGCACCGAACGAACACACAAGCAGCACCAGGAGCCTCATATGCTTTTTAATGGCTACATTATATTCTACTGTATACATGCCATTTTAAATTTTTGATGACTGTTTAGATTGTCTCTCATAAAGTTGACATTACTATAATGTACGTTGTATACTCATGTGAATATATCGTTATATAAATTTATATGAATTCTTAAAGGTGGAATTGCTGGGTCAATAGGTATGTGCTTTACATTTTATTTAACTTTTTTTCCATCGCATTGTAATTTCCTAACTTGCCAAAGTTTTTTTATTTAAGAAATGTACCTGTAGCAGTGTGTGGTGGCATGTGCCTATGGAAGGCTGAGGCGAGGGATCACCTGAGCTCAGCAGGTCAAGGCTGTTACTTGGAAGGCTGAGGCGGAGGGATCACCTGAGCTCAGCAGGTCAAGGCTGCAGTGGCCATGAGTGTGCCACGGCACTCATCTGGGCAACAGAGTGAGACTTGGAGTCAAAAAAAAAAAAAAAAGAAGAAAGAAATATACATAAGTAACAAAAGTATCATGTACTTATAATGAAAAGAAGCATTTTTCTGTCCCACCCCAAGAGGCAAAGAACTTTTAACTAATTTGAACTATTTCTTCTTATGACTATCTCTATAAATCTAAAAAATAAAAAGTTGATCATGACACTTTTTAAATTTTTTGATTTGGAGTCTCACTCTGTCACTCAGGCTGGAGGGTACTGGCACACTCCCTGCCACTGCAGCCTCGACCTGCTGGGCTCAGGAGATCCTTGAGCCTCAGCCTTCCAAGTAGCCAGAACTACAGGCACACGCCACCACGCCCAGCTAATGTTTTGATTTATTGTAGAGATGAGGGCTTGCCAAGTTGCCCAGGCTGGTCTCAAACCTGTGGGTTCAGACAATCCTCTCATCTTGGCCTACCAAAGTGCTAGGATGATAGGCGTGAGCCACCATGCCCGGTCGACACTTCTTAATTGATCAGTTTTAGACTTCTTGCTGTGGCAGATAAGGATTTTGAGTTATGCCACTATTTTTGGTTAAGTTTACAAGGTATATATTATTATAATTACACAAATATTGTCCACTGCTCAGGCAAATAGTATACTACAAGCACAGTTTCCTTATTATACAGATTTTCTTTTTCCTAGAATTTCTAATTGCCCTTCTGTCTCCTCTGACCTCTTCTGATTCCTTTTTCTTGGATCTTAGGTACACAGAACTGGGTTATGGTGATCCTTGGTTTAGGACATAATTTCAATGTCGTTTCATACCAGGACGTCATGCATGTATCTTTTTAGCGATCCATAAATAAGATACAGATAGAGCTCTCCATTTACTTGCTCTTTTCTCCCAAACTCTTCATTATATTGAGTTTTCTATCAAGTTGCCTTTTTCTCCAGTTTCCTCCATCTTTCCCCAATCAAGAATGATTAGTCTCTGACATAATCAATCACATTGTAAATGAATTGAGTAAGTACTCTTTAAAGGAATAAGAAAAAAGTTTTGACAAGCTTACAAACCTTCACTTTTAAGCTCTTGTAAATAATTTTGGTCTATCTTCTAAGACTAGCTAGAAGTAATACAAGAAAACCTTAGGAATGCAAAATTGTTTTATAAAGTGAACAAACATCACATGTTTCCAAGAGATCATATGTAATCTAGTCACATGAATGGCTTTTTTTTTTTTTAAGTTGGGGTCTCACTCTGTCACCCAGGCTGGAGTGCAGTGGCATGATCACCCTTGAACTCCTGGGCTCAAGCAATCTTTTCACCTTGGCCTCCCAACCCTAACCCTAACCCTAACCTGAACTGTAGCTGGGACTACAGGCATGCACCAGCACACCCAGCTAATTTTTTTGATTGTTTTGCAGAGATGAGGTCTCGCTCTGTTGCCTAGGCTAGTCTCGAACTCATAGGCTCAGACAATTCTCCAGCCTCAGCCTCCGAAAGTGCTGGGATTACAGGCATGAGCCACCACACCCAGACTAAATGACCTTTTTTACGTAGGCACATCCACCTTTGCGGGGAGTCCCCCACCCCCAGAATGACTTCTTACTCAATTCAGAAATGAAGATAATTATTGAATATTAATGGCTGAGAAGATAAGAAGGTTATTTTATTTAACCCTCCAACAATATTACCTATTATATGCTTATTTTATGAATGAGAAATTGCAAGGGTAAATTACCTGCCCAAGGTCACACAGCTAGGTTATGGTGGAATGAAAAGTCAAGCCTGGATTTGTTTGACTCCAAAGCTCATATTCTTTCCCCTCTAGCCTGCTTTCTGGACTGCAACACCAAGTCTGACCCACTGTATCGTATTTGTTTTTTCTCTTAGTGGATGAGTGCTCGACTGACTACACAATTGTGCTTCCTGTGATTGGGGCCATCGTGGTTGGTCTCTGCCTTGTGGGTATGGGTGTCTATAGAATCCGCCTAAGGTGTCAATCATCTGGATACCAGAGAATCTAACTGGCACCGAGGGGAAATAAGAATAATGGAGTTTAGAGAATTCTTTCGTCGCTTCTGGGATGGATATTGGGAGCTTCTCTTAAAGTCCTTCGAACAATGTAAACCACCATTTTCCACTAAAAACTAAGCGAGTCATTTGCGATTTAAGCTCAGGCAGCACATCAATCTCTAAATACTTTTTGCTCACTTTATGAAAGATTTAGTAAGCTGTTTATGTTTTCTAGTTTCCTCCAGAATAGTTTAACCACTCAAAGTCAACATGTGAGATACCTTAAATTAACAAAATGTATGTAAAGTGGCATTTGCCTCTGAATGATAAGCCAAAGTCTTGATTGTAACAAATACTACCTGTATTTGCTTTGAAGCTTTTATTTTACTCTTGGTCTTTGCCATTTTAATTAGATGGTTTCGCTTTGCCTTTGCTAGTCAAATGGGCTTTCAGTTAATTTGCTATGTGTGTTTTATGTGATGTACACATTCCTGGCGTAGTACTTGCCTCTGTTTCCATTTTAAATATTTTTTAAACTCATCAAAAAGAACAACATATCTCAGGGTGTCTAGATTTTTTTAATGTGAAGCTAACAGGAAGAACAAATCAGCTTATACTTTTTTTCTTGATGGCTCCTGCTCCAGAAACACTAGCCTATTAAGTGGTACAGACAACAGAATTAAATAATAAGCAAGAAACAACAATAATGGCCCTTAATTATTGAATGCATAAGTGTCAGACACTGGGCGTAGCACTTAGCATACATCCCATTTGATTCTTACAATTTATAGATTATAAACTCAGACATAAGGGAATGAAATCACTCAATTGTCACCTGCCTAACTGGTGGCAACTCCAGAATTTGAACTCCTGTCAGTTTGGTACCAAGATTTTTGGTCTTCTCACTACACCAAGTTGCCTGCAAGAACACTGACTGGATGTGGTGGCTCATGCCTGTAATCCCGGCAGTTTGGGAGGCTGAGGCGAGAGAATAGCCTGAGCCTGAGGGTTAGAGATCAACCTGGGCAAAATGGCGGGACCTCATCTCTATAGTAAATCAAAAAATTAACGTGGTGGTGTGTGCCTTTGGTCCAGCTACTTGGAAGGCTGAGGCAGAAGGATCACCTGAGACCAGCAAGTCAAGGCTATGGTGGCTGCACTCCAGTCTGGGCAACACAGTGAGATGCTGACTCAAAAAAAAAAAAAAAAAAAGACATCAGGCACTGCCTGAAGCCTTGCACCAGTATACGCTCCACTTTACAGGGATAATGGGTTTATCCAGAATCATGAGACATTAGGTAGACAAAAGGAGGACTTTGCTTATAATGTAATAGCCTATTCTTAATAAAGCCACCATTCCCTTGAAGGAGACTGAAGGACTCTGTAAAACATTAGCCGGTTTCTCATGTTCATGGAATTGTTTAGCTGTGGCTCTAAAGATGAAGGCATGAAATCAGTTTCTCAAGGTATGCTTTTTTTTTTTTTTTTGAAAATGGAGAAATTTGGCATAGTGGCTCATGCTTATAATCCCAGCACTTTGGAAGGCCAAGACAGGAGGATTGCTTGAGTCCAGGAGTTCGGTCGGGACCAGCCTGGGCAACATAACAAGACCTCATCTCAACCAAAAATCAGCCAAGCATGGTAGCACTTGTCTGTAGTCCCAGGCACCTGGGAGGCTGAGGCAGAAGGATCACCTGAGCCCAGGAAGTCGTGGCTGCAGTGAGCCATGATAGCGCCACTACACTCCAGCTTGGGCAACAGAGTGAGACTAGGAAGGAGGGAAGGGAGGGAGGGAAAGAGGGTCAGGTGAGGTGGCTCATGCCTATAATTCCAGCACTTTGGGAGGCCAAGGTGAGAGGATTACCTGAGCCCACAGGTTCGAGACCAGCCTGGGCAACTTGGTGAGACCTCATGTCTACAATAAAACAAAAATCAGCTGGGCATGGTGGTGCATGCCTGTACTTGGAAGGCTGAGGCAGAAGGATCACCTGAGCCCAGTGGGTCAAGGCTGTGGTGGCCATGAGCATGCCACTGCACTCCAGCCTGGGACAGAGTGAGACTCAAACTCAAAAAAAAAAAAGAAGGAAAGAAAAGAGGGAGGGAGGGAGGGAAAGAAAAAGAAAATAGAGAAATCTGAAAATCAACTTTTCTTTCTTGGATATAGATCACCCTCTTGTGGTAACTTGCTGCTTCTGCACTTTTATATCCGCGTTTTCTATAGCAGTTCATTTTATTCTGTAGGGCAACCTGCCAAGAATTTTATTCCTGCTGGTTTTTGCTGCTAAAGAAAGGAACTAAGTCAGGACATTAACAGAAAAAGTCGCATAACCTAAGGATTCTTTGTAAAGGAATAATTCAAATCCTAGAGACCATATAGACTTCTCTGATTTGTTTCCTTACAGGTCAGTAGGATTGGCAAGGTTCTGACTTTAGCCTTAAGAGAATATTGAATTGTATTAAAAGCTTTTGTAATAAAAAACTTATTTTGGAGATTCATTCATGTCATTTATTTCTTAACATTCATTTTTCATGTTATACAAAATTCTGTTTGTAATCTTCCTAGTGGGAGGCCTTTAATATGAAAATTGTTGCTTGAATCAATAAGTTAAATCATCTTTCTATAAATAATGTATTTTATTCTACTTTCCATTGCCACATTATTACTAGACAGAAATTCCTAGAAGATAAACCACATTAGAGTTATAAATTAAATCTCCCAACTCTTAGCTTAAACGAACTGATTGCATTACTGGTTTACTTAACTACTGCACAATTTTTTCACTTATTCATTTGGCCAACACTGGTTAAAGATTTACTAAATGCCAGACACTCTGATAAGGGCTGAGATGAATAAGAAGAGGTCCTGCATTACTTATCTATAGTGATCTGAGAAACGGGGGGGGGGGAAGAGAAAGAGAGAGAAACTACAGTGTCTTTTACATCTAATCACAGAAGAGACTTACTATCACTTCTCTGTTTTCATTGGTTATACAGACCATCCCTGGTATGATGTCGGAGGGGAATATACAAGGGTGTGAGTACCAAGGGTCTCAGTCCATTTTGTGCTATAACAGATATATAACAGACTATTGCAGATTTGGATTGTTTGTAAATGATAGAAATGTATTTGGCTCATGGTTCTGGACCTGGGAAGTCCAAGATCAAGGGTCTGCATCTGGTGAGGGCCTTCTTGCTGTGTCATAACATAGCAGAGGGCATCACAGGGTAAGAGAGCACACAAGAAAGAGCACAAGGAGGCCCCACTCCTGCAATAGCAGCATTAATCCATTCATGATGTCAGAGCCCTCATGACCTAATCACCTCTTAAGGGTCCTACCTCTCAACACTATTGTGTCAGGGATTAAGTTTCTACCACATGAGCTTTGTGAGACACATCCAAACCATAGCACCAGGGGAGGGAAGAATCACTGGAGGCATCTTAGATGCTGGCTACTACGGGTCTCTACTGTCAAGGTGCACACCATCATGGAATTCATGGTTTACTTTTTGGAAAAAACTCAGCTAAACAAACCCCAGTGCACATACAAAGAAAAGTGGCTTAATAGGTACAAAGGGTGATGAGAGCAGGGATTTCTCCAGCCTGCTTCCAACCCTTCCCCAAGTAAAGCACATCCCAGGAGCACAGCCTCCCAACCCCTGCGCCGAAAGTCTGTCAACCTTGGAGCCTGACTGTTAGTCCAGTGCTCTGCAATGCTCATGTTAGGGCTTCACCAATCCTTAAGGCAAGTAGCTGGGATACTTGCCAACCCACCACCTCCCCAGTCTGCCCTCTGTTTGTTCTTCTCACACAGCTTTTTCCTGGTTCATAGGCTCCTGGATCCCAGGGGGTCCTCCCTCTGGACTGCTGTTTGGGACTGTAAGCCAACCTCAGGCCTGGAGGGTCTGAAGACACAAATACACGAGCTATTCCTTCATGACCCAAACTTCTTGGTTCTCTAGGATGATTCACAGAGAGGCTTTCTTTGCCCGCTACGCAAAAGAAGCTTAAGCCATAAAAAATGATGGAAGAATAATCTCTACCAAGGGAAGAAGAGTTTAATTTTATAACACCTGGCCAATCACGGTGACTCACTCCTATAATTCCACACTTTGGGAGGCCAAGGTGAGAGGATTGCCTGAGCCCACGGGTTCACGACCAGACTGGGCAACCTGGTGAGACCTCATCTCTACAATAAATCAAAAATGTAGCTGGGTGTGGTGGTGCATGCCTGTGGTTCCGGCTACTTGGAAGGCTGAGGTGGAAGGATCACCCGAATCCAGCAGATCAAGGCTGCAGTGGCCTTGAGAGTACCACCGCACTCCAGCCTGGGCAGTAGAATGAGATTCCAACTCAAAAAAAAAGTATAACACCCTGATCACTCCCTTCATCACCGAGTCCCTTTACCTGCCATCTTGGTGCTTCCAGAATGCCAGTTTTAGGTGGGTGTTGGCAGGCATGAAGAAGAGGTTGCAAGTCATTTTATTTTATTTTTTAACTTAACTGGTATTATTTTAAGAGGAAGACTGGCTCCAGATAAAATTATGAAATAAACTCTGTTTCCAAAATTCTAAAGCCTCCCTTGCTTTCCAGATATTCCCTTGGCTGTCCCGACAAACTCTCCTGTTAAGAGCCCATGTGGCCGGGCTCAGTGGCTCAGCCTGTAATCCCAGCACTTTGGGAGGCCGAGGTAAGTGTATTGCCTGAGCCTGCGGGTTCGAGACCAGCCCGGCAACTTGGCGAGACCTTGTCTCTACAATAAAATTAAAAATAGCCGGGTGTGGTAGCACACACCTGTAGTTCCGGCTACTCGGAAGGCTGAGGCGGAAGGATCGCCGGAGCCCAGTAGGTCGAGGCCGGGGTGGCCATGAGCAGTGTATCACTGCACTCCAGCTTGGGCGAAGGGGTGAGACTCCAACTCAAAAAAAAAAAAAGCCCATGTATTGTCCCAATTTTCTCATAGCTCCATTATCCCCACAACCTCACCCCAACTTGCTTCAGCTGATTCTACCCCATTTTATTATGTTACTAAATGATTCTGGAGTTACATTTTATCCCTGCGAAGGCCGCTTGTGTTTTGTCAAAAGACATTACCTTGGCTGGGCTCGGTGGCTCAGCCTGTAATCCCAACACTTTGGGAGGCCGAGGTGAGTGGATTGCCTGAGCCCGCTGGTTCAAGACCAGCCTGGGCAACTTGGTGAGACCTCATTTCTACAATAAGTCAAAAAATTAGCTGGGCATGGTGGTGCATTCCTGTAGTTCCAGCTACGTGTAAGGCTGAGGCGGAAGGATCGCCTGAGCCCAGAAGGTTGAGGCTGCAGTGGCCATGAGCAGTGTGTCACTGCACTCCAGCCTGGGCCACAGAGTGAGACTCCGACTCAAAAAAAAGAAAATTACCTTGATCCAAAGGCTTTAACTATGAGGTTTTAGGCCTGAGCACAAGATTGGCAAGAGAAGTCTTCCAAGGCAGCAGGATCTCTAGGCTTCCGTCAATTCTTACCCCCTGTCAGGAGTCCCTGCCCACACTGCCTGTCAAGACAGCTGATTATGAGCTTTTCTGCACTCACATGCTTTTGTCATTCATGGAGATGAACTATTGATAGATACTTTTTTTTGTTCTTGTTTTTGAGTCGGAGTCTCACTCTGTTATCCAGGTTGAAGTGCAGTGGCACGCTCACAGCCACCGTAGCCTCCACCTGCTGGGCTCAGGCGATCCTTCCACCTCAACCTTCCAAGTAGCCAGAACTATAGGCATGCGCCACCACATCCAACTAATTTTTCTTGATTTATTGTAGAGACAAGATCTTGCCAAGTTGCCCAGGCTGGTCTCGAACCCGCAGGCTCAATCCATTCACCTAGGCCTCCCAAAGTGCTGGGATTACAGGCTGAGCCACCATGCCCAGCCGGTAGATGCTTTTAATTAAACGGTTTGAAAAGACATTACCTCACATTTTCTTTCAGAAATAGGCAAGTTGTAAATAACTGGCATCCAGATGGTAGGCCGGTATTTGAATACACAATTTTTTGTATGACAAGATTTTCCAGTTTCCACTTTCTTATGATTTGAAACTGTTGACCAAGATTCCCTTGAAACACTCTCATCCATGGCCTCTGGTCCATCACACTCCATAATCTTTACTTTCCACTTGTCCTCCCTCCTCTGTTGACATCTTTGCTGCCTTTTCTGCTTTCCTCCCCAAAACATAGGTCTTCTCAGAGAAACAGAGCCAATAGGAGATACAGATAAACATGGATAGATCTAGATATCTATGGGTTTGGTCAGTGGGAAGCAAAAACAAAACAAAAAAGATATCAAGGGGACTCTACTTAAAGTCAACTGATTGTCGGTGCTAATCATATCTACAACACATCTTCATGGCAACACCTAGACTAATGTTTGACTACATAACTGAGTACTGGCCAGAGCAGATGGAGGCCAATCTCTTGAAGCCAGGAGTTCGAGACCAGCCTGGGCAACATAGAAAGACCCCATCTCTAGTCATTAAAAATTTAAATAAGAAAAGAATAAATCACTGAGTACTATAGCCTAATCAAGTTGACACATAAAACTACACATACTTTGGGGGAAACCAAAATATAGGTTATCCCCAAAGTTCTCTCTTTAGGCACCTTTTTTTGCAAAATCCTCTCCCTAGGTGATGTACATGGATGTGTAGCAGACTGATCTCAAACCTAACCGGGTGAAAACAAAGTCTTAATCCCCACTCCTCACCCTCCAAACTCTCAAATCTACTTCTTCCTTGCATCTCAAAGCCTCTTTTAAAAAAAAAAAGTGGCCGGGTTCGGTGGCTCAGCCTGTAATCCCGCGCCTTTGGGAGGCTGAGGTGAGTGGATTGCCTGAGCCCGCGGGTTCGAGACCCACCTGGGAAGCGAGACCTCATCTCTACAATAAATTAAAAAATCAGTGGTAGTGCATGCCTGTAATTCCAGCTACTTGGAAGGCTGAGGCGGAAGGATCGCCGGAGCCCAGCAGATCGAGGCTGCGGTGGCCAGGAGCGGCCACTGCACTCCAGTCTGGGCGACAGAGTGAGACTCCAACTCAAAAAAAAAAAAAAAAAAAAGTGGTGTGATACAAGTGAGGATTTGCTACATAAGTAGGCTGCATGCAGGTGAAGTTTGGGCTTCCAGCTGGCCCTCTCTCCCCTGATAGTGGACCAGGTACCCAGTGTGTGACCAGATGCCTCCCCCTTCTTTCCTACCTCCCCTAGCAGTGCCTAGTGATAGGGCCTACATGGGGGGGGGCATTGTTGAAATGACTCATTATGCTAACCTCGCATTGCTTAAGAGACATCCTGTGTTTGCTGCTGGCATCTGCTTCCTCAAGGTTATGTCTCAAGGCTACATAACCACCAGCACCTGTTTCCTCAGGACTACGTGACCGCCAAACTTCAGCTACGGGATGTAAGAGGGACCCACCAAAAGAACAAGGGGACTGGTTCTTCTCTAAGACCAGTCTCCCTCTCGTTTCCCTTTAATTTTTTTATTTTTATTTTTTTGAGTTGGAGTCTCACTCTGTCACCCAGACTGGAGTGCAGTGGCACGCTCCTGGCCACCGCAGCCTCGACCTGCTGGGCTCCGGCAATCCTTCCACCTCAGCCTTCCAAGTAGCTGGAACTACAGGCACGGGCCACCATGCCTGGCTAACTTTTTTTTTATTTATTGTAGAGATGAGGTCTCACCAAGTTGCCAGGGCTGGTCTCGAACCTATAGACTCAGGCAATCCTCTCACCTCAGCCTCCCAAAGTGCTGGGATTATGGGCGTGAGCCACCATGCCCGGCCTTGTTTCCCTTTAATAAATTTATTTTTCTTTGCCTGACTACCTGACTCATTCTCTTTTTCTCCACACTGGAACTGCTGAACTCACCCTTGTGCTAGTGTGACTAGTGCTCAGGGTCCACTTATGAGTGAGAGCATGCAATATTCAGTTCTTTGTTTCTGTGATAGTTCACTTAGTAATGTGATGGTGTCCAACTGCTCCAAGTTGCTGTGAAGGCCATGTTTTTGTTCTTCTTTATGGCTGCATAATATTCCATAGTGTATATATGACACATTTTCTTTATCCAGTCCACTTTCAATGGACATCTGGGTTGGTTTCATGTTTTTGCTATTGTGAATAGTGTGGCAGTAAACCAGTTGGAAAAAAATATCTCAATCTCCTATTTCTCACCCTTCAAACCCTCAGATTTTCTCCTTCTTCTTTCCACCCTAAGGTGGCTTCTTTCTTTTTTCTCCAAAGGGACAGCGTCTTGCTCTTTCACCCATGCTGGAGTGCAGTGGCACAATCATAGCTTGCTGCAGCCTCAAACTCCTAGGCTCAAGTGATCCTCTCGCCTCAGCCTTCTGAGTAGCTGGGACCACAGGCATGAGACATCATGCCTGGCAAAGCCTCTTGTTTGGATTCCCAAAGCATTAAATGCTTCCTGGTTCCTTCTCTTTCCCTCACCTTCTGTATTCAATCCATCAGCAAGTCCTGTGAGTATGGCCTTTAGAATATATCTAAAATCACTTCTCACCACCTGTATTGCCACCACTCCAGTCAAAGCCACCATCATCTCTCTCCCAGGCTACTGGAACAGTCCTCTCTTCTGGCTGCCTCGAAGTCTACTCTTTAAAACAGAGAATGTGCCTTGTAGACCTTCAAGTATAGAATGCATCAATGACCAAGGGCCCCAGCTAATGTGCTTTGAACACTATTGACTATTTTGCACCAAAACTATAAGCAACTTCCACAACAACTCCCAGGCAATGACTGACCATGGCAGGGATACTAAGGCAGAATCATTCCTGGGACACACTGGACTCTTCTGACAGCTGACTTTAACTTGAGGACTCCCCAGCTGCCAGACTTCCTTAGACCACACGCCAGAAGCTTCCACCCAAACCTCTTTCCCTTTCCCCTTCATCCAGGGTCAGACTTACATCATGATCTGAAAACCCTCCAGCCTCCTCTGGCTCCCTCACCATTTCCTCACACAGGCTTTCCCCCTAACATCATTCTTGCACGTTTACTCCTGTCTTGACATCTTTTTATTGGATGTCCCAGACTAACATAATTGCTACTGCAAATGGTCCAGGAAAAGAGAGAGTAAGCAGGGAATTTGGAACTGACTTACCCATCACCCAGCAGGTGGACAGGACACTGTCTTGGTCAATAGATGGGCACAGACAATCCCTGGCTCTGGGTAGCAGCTCAACTGCTAAAGATTTCATGGGTGGCGACCTGAGAAAATATCCTATTGGAGGGAAATGCTGTAGCAGGTGTGATTTTGTAAGATATGGGGGAACGGTGTCTACAGAGATAGCAGAGTGGGCTGGTCTGAACTGTGAAGCTGTGTTGATAGCCCGCAGATGGATGATGAGAGACTGAGGGTTGTTATCAATCAGCGAATCACCAAGTGACAGAGTGGAAGAACCTGGTGGTAACTTACAAAAGAGGCATCATCTTCTGCAAAGGAAAGATAGTCACAGTTTTGAGCAGCAGGCCAAAAACCTCATTGTAAGTTATGATGGTTAATATTAGGTGTCCACTTGACTAGAGGGAAGGTGCCTATATGGCTGGTAAAGCATTGTTTCTGGGTGTGTGTGTGTGTGTGTGTGTGTGTGTGTATGAGCATGTTTCAGGAAGACATTGCCACATAAGTCAGTAGCTTGGGAGAGGAAGCCCCTACCCTCGGTGTGGCTGGATACCATCCATCTACCAGGAGAGCTAGACCAAAGCAGTGGGCGAAGGAGCTTGCTGAGTTTCCTCCTGTTCTCTCTCTTCCCTCTCTGATGGAATGCTTTAGCACCTCTCCTTCTGTCCCTGGATGTTTCGTCTTTGGCCTCTGAGAATTGTACCAGTGGCCTCCCAGTGACACTTGGGCCTGCGGCCTCAGGCAAAGGGTTACACTGTCAACTTCCCTGGTTATGCGGCTTTCAAACTTGACTGAAGCACACTACTGGCTTTTCTCATTGCCCCACATGCAGGGGTCTGTCATGGATATTTGCCCTGGAAGTGTGAGCCCATTCTCCCTAATAAACTCCCATTTTAATATTCCTATATCCTAGTGGACTGTGTTGCAGGAAAACAGAGAGACTGTGATACTGCGCCTATCTTAGGAAGTAGTGGTTTATTAGTGCCAGTGTGACTCAGTGGGTTAATGCTCCAAGGCTGAGCAACCTGGAGAAAGAGGAGAGGGGTTTTATGTGTTAGTTGAGGTAAGGGAGGGGAGTTGGTTGTATGACTACACATTTTTCTTTGGAATTTGCAAGGTGTTATTTAACAAAACCAGATTTTCAAAGAACAAGTTGTCTCCAGGATATACATGACAAGCAGGGGTTGTAAACTGATAACTTCACAAAGAGAAGATATGGGGACACGATTGTAAATGGATTACTATCTTGCATTTCCAGGAAAGTGGCTTGTGGTTACTTGGTTTTCTCACATCCCATGTCTAGCAGGTTTGGAGCTTGCAGGTTGATTTTTAAAAAGGAATACTTTTAACTGCTTTTAGTCCTTCTCTGCCACAGTCTGTCCATCTGGAGAATTCTGATGGATACACCAGTCTACAGAGCTTCAGAGATATCTGAGTACCCAGCCCAGTCAGGTCTAGTATGCAAAGGACAGGCCCCTGTGTGGAAAATCTGGGATCCTGAACCATGGGGCAGGGCCATCTAGATGCCACTGGGGATGTTTGACACTGCAAAAACCAGCACCTTTGAGATCTCAGAGGCAACCCAGCCTGCCCTAGAAGATGCTAACACTTCAGCTGCCTGGAAAATGCTACTCTCACAAGGCAAGAGGTAGCCCCCCTTCCCTGAGTTGCCTCACCCCATCCTTCTTGCCAGGCTGAGAACCAGGATTAAATCCCAGCTGGCCACATGCTGGCCCTGATAAGGGAGGAAGAGACACCACATACACACATTGTGAGAATCAGCTGGCATGTATAGGCAGGAGCCAGGTGAATACCGCTGGGGTTGGATTTTGAAGGTGCTTGATCAGAGGGGCCAGAATGTAAATCCCTGACTTGAGGGTTGATTCTCGGAAGGTGGTGTTTAACATCCAGCATGGATGCCAGGAAATGGACACACTCATTATGGGATGGCTCATAGAAGCCTGGAAGAAATGGTGGCCAACTCAGCAAAGTGGTAATGCCTGAGTTGCCCTGGCAGTTGACTGAGTAAGGAATAAGGAGGCTGAGGAAAGTGAGCATGTAGTAATGGGTATATCTTGTAAGGTCAGAAGACACAGTAGAGGACTATTATCCACGGGAGGGCTCAGGGGATACACCATTTATCAAAATTGTCAGGAATACGTTAGTGAGAGGGGCATGAACATCACTGACTACTTCTGTAGCTCAGATGGCAGGAGAGTGGTCACAGAGCTGGGACCGTGGGTCTGGTGGCAGACTATAGGTCTGGTGGCAACATTTAGCCTTCACCAGCCAGGAGGCTGCCATTACCCTAACAACTGGCAAGGCAGAGACAGCCAATAGAGCCTGATTTGCAGGGATTGTAGATGTGGCTAATAGAGTGGCGTATCCTTAGGAACGAAATAGACAGACAGCCAACATGGGTCCTGCTTAACCGCTGTGAGAGAAAACAGAATCTCAGACCCAAAACACCATGACAAATTGCTCACAAGGAAATTCCTTGTGGGCCCCCAAATCTTTCAGAACACAAACTCCTCTCTTCCCTAGACTAACCCTAAGCAGGGATCTCACTCTATGTAAATGAATGGTTTACTTTCACAGGTATGGGACAAAGACAAGACTAGAAATCAACCCTTTGCCCACCCCAAGACAAATGCATAATCAACTTCCTCTGCTCTATCTTTCTGAGGCAGGTTTTTTAGAGTAGGTTAGACATAGACAGGTAAGTTTCTTGTAGGTAGTTTTAAAATAGGGTAAGCTGCTGGGCTTGGTGGCTCATGCCTATAATCCCAGCACTTTGGGAGGCTGTGAGAGGATTGCCTGAGTCTACAGGTTCGAGACCAGCCTGGGCAACTTGGTGAGACCTCATCTCTACAATAAATCAAAAAATGAGCAGGGTGTGGTGGTGTGTGCCTGTAGTTCCAGCTACTTGGAAGGCTGAGGCGGAAGGAGTCCAGCAGGTTGAGGCTTCAGTGCCATGAGTGTGCCACTGCACTCCAGCCTGGGAGACAGAGTGAGACTCCGACAACAACAACAACAACAAAAATAGGGTAAGCTTCGGATATCTTTCTTATCAGCACATCAGACCTGATTACCCTGCAGGCAGGAATGTAGACTTAGTAGTGCAGCCCACCTACTTAGTTCAAGGTTAGCATAATCTTTGTAAAAGTATATGGAGCTTCCTGTCAAAGGCAAACGTGCATACAGGAGAGGCCATCAAAGGCGGAGAAAGGGTAAAAAGCCCACCTTTTAGTTCACGGTTAACATAAAAGTCATTTAAAAAATCTATCAGTTTTCCTGTCAAAGGCAAATGTGCATTCAGGAAAAGCCCACCCCCTTAGCTCATCAAAGGTGGACTAGTTCATGGCTAACATAATAATTGTTGTAAAAGTACATCAGGCTCTGGCCAAAGGCAAATGAGCATTCTTTTTCTTAAGATACCCATGACCATTGGGCATGCCCCTTCCTCTCTCTCTAGTAAATTCTGTCTTAAAACTATACACTTTGGGAGGCCGAGGTGAGGGGACTGCCTGAGCCCACAGGTTCGAGAACAACCAGGGCAACTTGGCGAGACCTCATCTCTACAATAAATTTAAAAATTAGCTGGGTATGGTAGCACGCACCTGTAGTTCTAGCTACTTGGAAGGCTAAGGCAGAAGGATTACCTGAGCCCAGCAGGTCGACACTGGGGTGGCCGTGAGCATGCCACTGCACTCCAGCCTGGGAGACGGAGACTCCAACTCCAAAAAAAGCCCAACAACCACAAAAATTATACTCCGTCTTGCTCTGAAATGCTTTATCTGTGGCAGGCCAAAAAACCTGTGGTGTGCCTCACTGAACCCCATCTGGCAACATTTCCACATATTTCTCTTATGTGAAACGTAGACTTACGGAGCAGAAGATGAATCGAATACATAACTGACTGTCCCTCTAGCCCCTTCCCCATCATGGCAAAACGTAAATTCATTCTGATCAAAAGCCTTCATGCGAATGTAAACAGCTTGCCTCACTGCCTGCTCCCACCTTTCTTCCTCCTTCCCCTTCTGTTCACTCTTACCCTTTAAAAACTGAAGTCTTCAACATTTTCTTTAAAAAAAAGCACGGATCACAGACAATGATATGATTTTTTTTTTTTTTTGAGTTGGAGTCTCACTGTCGCCCAGACTGGAGTGCAGTGGCCGCTCCCAGCCACCGCAGCCTCGACCTGCTGGGCTCCGGCAATCCTTCCGCCTCAGCCTTCCTAGTAGCCGGAATTACAGGCATGCGCTACCACGCCCGGCTGATTTTTTGATTTATTGTAGATGAGGTCTCGCTGCCCAGGCGGGTCTCGAACCTGTGGGCTCAGGTAATCCACTCACCTCAGCCTCCCAAAGGCGTGGGATTACAGGCTGAGCCACCGAGCCTGGCTTGTGTTTCTTTTTCCTGGCTGCATCCTAAACTTTGACAAAATAAACCTTAAAATGATCGAGACACTTTAGTAAATTTTTTCAGGTTACGCATCAACAACAACAACCACAACAGAGCAAGGACGGAATAACAAGAGGCTAAGGGTGGCCACCCAATACAACACCACAGTTCTTTGTTCAGTGCCCAGAAGTGAGTCAATTTTCAGATCTGGAACCCATTGCCTGAAGAGATAGCTAGGCTTCCAGGAGGAAGAACCTAGGAAGAGTCTTCCAGTTCTTCCCCCAAAGTGTTGCAGATCACAGGTTCTGTTAGTGTCGCTTGCAGGTTGAAATAAACGAGCAAAAGACTCAGTACCAGGAAGGGGACCTTATTCCAAAAGCCAGCAGATGGGGAAAGGTCAGGCTTATGCCTCAAAGACACCATTTCCCAATTTTAGGTTAAGGAGACTTGAAGGGGAAAGAAAGGAATGAGGAATATCTGGGAGCACTACAGACAGCTATCTTGCTTCAGTGTTTATCTGAATCATCTCAAATTGTCATCCACCCAGAGACTTGCTTTTCTGGAGTTGTTATCCACCTGGGGCCTGGCTGATGTAGTCCTAATCATGAGCAATGGAGAATTCTACTGTGCAGTCTCCAGACGCTGCTATTACAAGATCAGCGTCTGGAATCTTTCAAGCAAGCACACAATTATACTAAAAAAGAAAAATAAATCTTAAAAGTGTAGGCTAAGAGAGAAACCATTTCTCAAAAGCTGAAATGGAAATTCTTGGTTACAAAAGGGTCCTGCGAGGGAAAAAACGTTTTTCCTCAGCTCTCTCATCACAATAATCAACACAGAAGATTTCTAAGACCAAAGAGATGTGTGGGGTTATTTTTCCCACACACCAAGCAAGCAATCAATCCTGCAGTAGACACCAGCTGGGAGTCCTCTAATTCATTTCTGACAGCATCTACCTGGATAGCATCAGGACTCACAGGTTGAGGGCTCAGTCCCTAAGACGTCCCCCTCCCAACTTCTGAAGCTAATTATAAGCTCAGGTTATAATATTTTACCTGTGCTTCTGACCGACCAGCTATAAATCAGGATTCCCATAACCCCTTCCTCAGGTACTTTTAATCTGGTAGAGCAGCTCACAGAACTCAAGGAAACACTTATACCAGGGGTGCCCAAAAAATGTACACACATTTTAAGAGATGTTATCTATGTATTACTTTTAGTTCACTGTAATCAAAATTGTCTGAACATTTATGGTGACCACTTTGAGCACCTCTTGTAATCGCAGAAGTCAAACATGACTTGCATTCATCTTTTGTTATTGTTGTATATTGAGTATTACAATTTTAATAGTTTTTTCCTTTCTTAAAATGTATATACATTTTTTAGCACCCTCTGTATTTACCAGTTTACTACAAAGGATATTTTAAAGGATACAAATAAACAGATAAAGAGATAATAGGGTGAGGTCTGGAAGGATCCAGGGCCCAGGAGATTCTGTCCCCATGGATTTGGGGTGCACTACCCTCCTAGCACATGAATGTATAAACCCTACATTTTGGTTATTTGCAATATCCTGAGCTCTCTCCTTTTTGCATTTTTATTTTTATATGTTTGTTTTTGAGTCGAGGTCTATCTCTATCGCCCAGGCTGGAGTGCAGTGGCAACCCTCTAAGCTCATGTGATCCTTCTGTCTCAGACTCCCAAGTAGCTGGGACTACGGGCACAGACCACCATGCCTGGCTAGTTTTTGGATGTTTGTAGAGACAAGGTCTCGCTATGCTGCCCAGACTGGTCTTGAACTCCTGGGCTCAAGCAGTCCTCCTGCCTTGGCCTCCCAAAGGGTTGGGGTTATAGACCTGGCTCATTTTTATTTTTGAATTTTTATTTTTGTAGACACGGGGGTCTCGCTATATTGCCCAGACTTGTCTTAAACTCCTGGCCTCAAGCAATCCTTCTGCTTCAGTCTCCCAAAATGCTGGGATTACAGGTGTGAGCCACCATGCCACTTGCATTTGTATAAAAGTTTTATTACCTAGGCATGACTGATTACCATTGGTCATTAGTGATCAACTTAACCCTCAGCCCTTCTCCCCTCCTGGAGGTTGAGGAGTAGGACTGTGTGATAAATAATAATGTTTTGTGGTCGGGCTCAGGTGGCTTAGCCTGTAATCCCGCGCTTTGGGAGGCTGAGGTGAATGGATTGCCTGAGTCCGCGGGTTTGAGACTCACCTGGGCAAGCGAGACCTCATCTCTACAATAAATAAAAAAATCAGCCGGGCGTGGTAGCGCGTGCCTGTAGTTCCAGCTACTTGGAAAGCTGAGGCGGAAGGATCGCCGGAGCCCAGCAGGTCGAGGCTGCGGTGGCTGGGAGCGGCCACTGCACTCCAGTCTGGGCGACAGAGTGAGACTCCAACTCAAAAATAATAATAATAATAATAATGTTTTGTGATTCTGCGTGTCTCAAAATGGAGTCACGACAAATGACTGCCCACAGTGAAATTGCTGACCCCTCAAAGTGGGTAAACATGTGTATGAAGTGAAAAGATGACACCTGCTGTGGCCAGGCAGCCCTGAGACTGGACCAGAAGGTGAAGCCAAAATGTAGCAGAGATCATGCATGAACACTCCTGCAGAGGACCATAGAAATCGCAGAGAAACTGACCATTGCCAAGACGCCTACACAACTGCTGCCTTAAGAACTCTGAGGGTTCTTCTCCATCTGGCAGTAGCTGGGGGCTGTCAGGCTGGAAGAAGGGCAGACACTCCCACTGTGGTCAGCTTTCAGAAGAAAATTGGGCCTGCAGGTTTATCGGTCAGCCTGCTGGTCTCCCGAGAGCTACCCACTCACTGCAGTTCTTTCCCCTTCTCTCTTATCACTGCCTCTGTGTGCGTTGAATATATCTGCATGATTATTGGTGTGTGAAAGCCTTGCAATAAATCGTGAATTCATAAGCACTTAATTGGCCCTTGAGTCATCATGAAACCTCCTGGGTTTCCCTGTCAGAGTTAGCACAACTAGGCTGATTCGAACCTGAAAGGAGAGGCTGTGAGTCCCAGCCCTTTTGTGCTGCCTTGGTCTTTCCAGTGACCAGCCCCCATCCTGAAGCTACCAACAGGCTGCCACCATCAGTCAACTCATTAGCATACAAAAAGACATCACTTGGGAGACTCTAAGGATTTTAGAAGTTGTAAGTCAGGAAGCCAGGACAAAAAACTTGGCCTGGCGTAGTGGCTCACGCCTATGATCCCAGCACTTTGAGAGGCTGAGGCTTAGGTGAGAGGATTGCCTGAGCTCATGGGTTTGAGAACAGTCTGGGCAACTTGGTGAGATCTCATCTCTACCATATATCAAAAAATTAGTCAGGCATATACATGTATTTCACAATATCACAGGACCTATGGCTATTTATCTTAGTGACTGTAGATCAGGGAGAGGAAATAACCAGATATTTCAAACATTATTGGATATGGGGTCCGAGCTGACATTGATACCCAGAAAACCAAACTGTCATTCCGACACTCCTGATAGGTTCAGGACTTTTAGGAACCAAGTAGTAAATGGAGTCTTGACTGGCTCATAGTGAATTCACTGATTCTGCAGACCTATTTAGTTCAGGGTAAGAAAATACACAGATTCCTGGACAGTGCTGTGGCCTGGTATTTGGTCAAGAGTCTGGGGGGTGGCAGGGGAAGATTGGAGGATCAGAGTCAAGGAGATCTGGAGTAGAGGTATGTTCCACATTCAGGGGTCATTTCCACAGTCTCTAAGAGCAATGAAAATTAACATATTTGGCAGTTGGAGCAATCCTCACATAGGGTCTTCCCTCCATAAAGAGCTGTTATGGTAGGAAAGCCCAGATGGAAATCTCTGAAATGTCTCCCCCTACCCTTGTCCTCACTAAGATATAACTAAACTGACTTTTTTTCTTCTCTTGCCCAGATTCCTAACTAAAGGGCCTGGGGAGTCATACCCTACAAACCAGAGTCTCCTTAGATGGGTTTTTATTACCCCTATAGAATGTGATTTACTTTCTAACCTGACTCTGGCATAACATCACATAACAGATAAAGAAGGAAAATAAAAAATGTTTTGTGGCCCTGCAAAGCCATCTGTTGGGGAAATTTGCATCTATATGGACACCCCTTCCTTGGGATACCTGGAGGAGCTGGGCACCCTTTAAGGCACTTACCACCTAGTCTCTCTGAAGCCTGCTAACTTAGAGCCTTTATCTACATACATATCTTGGCTTCCTCACTACCACCCCACCCCCCCATTTTAACTCAGCATTTCTTTTACTGGTTTCATATTCTTTAGACAGAGTTTAACCTTTTCCACTGATTGCTAATCAGAAAATCTTTGAATTTACCTATGACTTGTAAGCACCCCCCCCCCCCGGGG
>NW_007258032.1:382184-397527 GCF_000164805.1 Carlito syrichta | reverse complement strand
CCCCCCCCCCCAGGTGTCCTGCTTTCTCAAGCTAAACCAATGTAAGCTTCACAGGTATTGAGTTATGGTGTGTGTGTGTGTGTGTGTGTGCGCAACTTCTGTCTCCCTAAAATGTATATAACAAAGTTGTAATTTAACCACTTAGGGACACATGTTCTCAGGACCTCTTGGGACTGTGCCATGGGCTTAGGTCATTCACATTTGGCTAAGAATAAACCTTTTAAAATATTTTACAGAGTTTGGCATTTTTCATCAATAAGGGTTAATAAGAAATAATATCATATTCTGGAGCAGGGTGGCAGGAATCAGTATCACCATTAAAGAATGAAAGGGTAAACTGAGGAGAGGTGGGCCGGTGCTGGTGCCATGGGAATAATACAAGACTGTAGCCAGGTAAGAAGTAGAAAGATGGAAAGCTTATTATTCACTTTGACAGATTGGAAAGGGGGCCAACACTCAGAGACAAGTGTGGCATCAAAGGGCCTTTGGGGTAAGAGGTATTGGGCCTGGAGGGGTCTGGGGCAAAAGGAACATCCAGGTCTGCAGAGCTTTGATGTTGATTATAGCCACATGAGTTTTAGATCTTGACATAGCCTTGGGTGGGCTAGATGGGCAGAGACAAGGGGAAGGTTTTTTCTACAAGAGACCTGTCAGATATTTCCAAACCCCAAGTTTCCTTAGCACAAAGGTGGTCTTATTATCGTTTCTATGGCTTCGGCCTTCTAAGGGGTAATCTTTGACCTTCTGCTTTGACAAGGAACTAGAGAGTTTTGTAGAGATTATTAAACCATGAATTGAAAGTTTGGACTGTCCTTGTCTTGCATCTGATGAAGATTTGCCTAGGGGGTGGGGTAGGTTGCCAGCTTGGTCAGCAGTAAAATGTCTGACCGCTTCCTAAACCTGCCAAACCTGCTTATTGGAAATTTATCTATCTGTGTCTAACCTGTGCTAGATTCAAAGCGTGTCAGTCTAAGCAAAAATGGTTATGCTGAGGCAAAATGTGAGCTGTTTGTTCTAAGTTTCTTGGGGTTCCTCCTTTCAAAGACATAGAGAATTCCCAGTCATCTCTCCATGTAACTCATAGTCCCTTGCAGAAATGGGATGAACTCCAGAGAATGACTGGAGATTCCCATGAGCTTAATAAAATAGTAGCCTGACTGCAGTTGCTGTGTCTGATGTGGTATCACTACAGGAGCCAATGAGTAAGGCCCCTGGTATTCAGCCATTGATTTGGCAAATACGTTCTTTTCCATTCCAACTAAAAAGGATCAAAACCAGTTTGCACACATATGAAATGGACAAAAATATTCATCTGCAGTTTTGCCTCTGAACTTTGTTACCTCTCTTGCCTTCTGTCAAAGAGACCAAAGAGATCAGACATCCCAAAGGACAACACACTGATTCATTACCTTGACGATATTATGCTAATTGGGCAGGGATAAGGAAGAGGTGGTTAGCACACCAGGGGCCCTGGTAAGACACATGTATTCCAGGAGGTGGCAGAGAAGCTATATGAAGTCTCAAGGACTGACTACTTCAGCGAAGCTTTTAAGGGCCCAGGCGGTCAGAGGCTTTCCAAAATATCCCCCTCCAAGTTAAGTTCCTTATATTTTTGTATCTTGTATCCCTTCCACAAAGAAGGAAGGACAGAGCCTGGTAGGCCTCCTTGGGTTGCAGAGGCCACATTCTGCATCTAGGAAAATTCCTCTGGCTCATTTCCAGGCAACATAGAAAGTTATCAGTGCTGATAGGACCAGAGCAAGAAAGGGAAGTACAGCAGGTCCAGGCCACAATGCAATCAGCCCTGCTGCTGGAGCCATGCTGTCAGGCAGACCTTGCGGTGTTGAAGGTGACAGTGGTGGGCAAAGGTGTAGTATGGAAATTTTGGTAAACGCCAACAAGAGAATCATAATACAGCCCCCAGGCATCCTGAGCAAGGCCAAGTCTGTGCCATTTGCAGCAGAGAAATATATATCCTTTGAGAAATAGCTCTTGGCATGTTACTGGATCCTAGAACACTTAATCATAGGAAACTGAGTGACCATGTATCCAGAGGATTCTGTCAAACCCACTAAGTAATACAACCAGATGGGTTCCACAGTAGTCAACTGTGGGATAGAGATGGTACATCCAGGTTCAAGCTCATACAGGACCAGGAGGCATGAATAGGCTTTTTGAGCAGGTAATCCAGCCTCCCCTTGTCACCTACCAGAGAGAAGCACCAGTGCTGCCCCCCCCCCACGATGCTCCAATATGTTTTGGGTAGGGAGGAGGACATATAAACAGTTGAAAATGGAGAAAAAGTGCAAATTAGTTTACAGAAAGATGGCTTGCTATGTGGGTATAAGCCAAAACTGGACGGCAGCTGTATCACAGCCACATTCAGAGGTGGCCCTAAAAGATCACAGGGAAGAAAAATCTTCTCAATGGGCACAGCAGTAAGCAGGGCACTGGTCATCTACGTTCTGTGGAAGGAAAAGTCCAGGATGAGAAAATACACAGATTCCTGATCAGTGATACGGACTGTCATCTGGTCAAGGATCTGGAAAAAAAAAAATGAAGGTCAGGGGTAATGTGTTCGAGTAGGCATAAAGTATAAATATTTTCGCATCACATGTAATGTCTGCCAGAAGGCATTCACCATGAAAGAACCAATCATCCACGTAAAACCTAACACATGGCCTCCCACTTACCACAGTCAGTCTAGCTACTGCAAATTAAAACCACAACTAGATACCATTCCACAGCTTCCAAAAATAGCTAAAATTTAAAAGTGTTGATGAGGAACTACTATTCATTACTGATAGAATAAAAAGATACTGGCTGGGTGCAGTGGCTCACACCTATAATCCTAGCACTTTGGGACCCCAAGATGAGAGAATTACCTAAGCCCAGGGGTTCGAGACCAGCTTAGGAAACTCAGTGAGACCTCATCTCTACAATAAATCAAAAAATTAACTGGGTGTGGGTGCACACATCTATAGTTCCAGCTACTTGGAAGGCTGAGGTGGAAGGGTCACCTGAGCCAGCAGGGTCGAAGCTGCAGTGGCCATGAGCATGCCACTGCACTCCAGCCTGGGCAACAGAGTGAGACTGCTACTCAAAAAATAAAAATAAAAAGAATAAAAAGATACAACCATTTTAGAGAAACGTTTAGGCAGTCTCTTATAAACTTAAACATATAACTATCCCTGGGTTTGGCAACCTTGTTCTTTAAAGGACAAGATAGTAAATGTTTTCAGTTTTGTGGACCAGATGATTTCTATGGTAACTACTCAACTCTGCTGTTGCAGTATGAAAGCAGCTATAGATCATATGTAAACAAATAGCTATATTTCAAAAAAGCTTTATTTATAAAAACACATGACTAGACTATGGAACTCTAGTTTGCTTATCCTATTCTATTACCCAGAAATTCAACAAATAAATATATACACAATAAATGAATGCATATACGTCCACAGAAAGAGATGGAAAATACTCATAGCAGCTTTATTCAAGATCATCAAAAACTGGCCAGGCACGGTGTCTCACACCTGTAATCCCAGCACTTTGGGAGGCTGAAGGAGGAGGATTGCTTGAGCCTAGAAGTTTGAGACCAGCTTGAGAAACATAGTGAGTCCTCGTCTCTACAAAAAATATCAAAAAATCAGCTGGGAATTTTGGCACATGCCTGCAGTTCCAGCTACTCAAGAGGCCGAAGAGGAAGGGTTGCTTGAATCTAGAAAGTTTAGACTTTAGTGAGCCGTGATAGTGCACTCCAGTCTGGGTGAAAGTAAGACCCTGACTTAAACAAAACAGAACAGAACAAAATCATCAAAAGCTGGAAACAAAGAAAAAAATTGGAAACAATCCAAATGTGCATCATCAGAAGAATGAAAAAAATGTGATATTTTCATGTGACAAATGCAACAGGAATAAAATTCAAAGACATTATATTGAGCAAAAGAAATCCACCACAAAGGAGCACATTCTGTGTAGCAGTTATTTTGGCTGTATAATCATCCCAAAACTTAGTGGCTTAAAATAACAACTGTTAATTTAGTTCCTGATTCTGTAGTTCAACAATATGACCCTGGGCTTGGTGGGACTATGAATTAGTCAGGGTTCTCCAGAGAGACAGAACCAACAGGAGATACACACACACACACACACACACACACACACACACACACACACAGAGAGAGAGAGAGAGAGAGCGAGAGCGAGAGAGAGAGAGAGAGAGAGAGAGAGAGAGATGTATGAGAAGGAATTTATTAGGGCAATTGGCTCATGTGGTTATGGAGAATGAGAGGTCCCATGAGAAGCTGTAGACCCTGGGATGCTGATGGTATGGCTCATTTTAAGTCCAAAGGCCTGAGAACCCAAAATAGGGGCAGAGCAGAGACTGATGTTAAGTCCTGGGGTGCTCAAAGGCTGAAGAGTCTGAAGTTCTGATGTCAAGAGATGAAGAGTGTATATCAGCTTCAGAGAAAGAGAGACCAATTCACCTTTCCTCTGGTTTTGTTCTATCTGGGTTCCTAGCTGATTGGATGGTGCCCACTCACAGTTAGGGCAGATATTTCCCACTTAGTCCACTCAGACTCACATGTCAATCTTCTCTGGTAATGCCCTCATAGACACACCCACCCAAAAAACTTTGCCAGTTAACAAGATATTCTCTAATCCAGTCAAATTGACACCTAAACTTAACTATCTCAGGCTGTTTTTCTGTCTTGGCCAGGTTCACCGCAGGATCAGCTGCTGAATCAGCTGGTGCTGGCTGGTACAACTACCAATTTACATGAAATGCCAAGGATAGATGATCATATTAAGAGGCCAAAGCAATCAAGCTGAATGAGGGATCTGGCATCTCATTGTCTGGACACAATGTTTGGTTCTAGGCAATGTGGCGAGATAGCAACGGAACTGGTCAGAGTGTGAGAGTCTCTGCAAAAGCCAGTGCCCATGAATACTGTCTATGTAAGTGGGTGTGTGCTGGTGGGTGAGTGAAAATCTGTCTAAGGGGAGACTCAGGCTCAAGCTCTGGGGTTCTCCTCTGGAGGTGACAGCAACCCACCACCGCCCTGAGATTGGAGCCCCCAGCACACAGGATCATCTGCAGTTGTGTGGGGGCCTCTTGAGAGGACTCAGCAGAGAACAACTGCTCCTCAGCACCTAGCACTTAGTCCATGCTGGAACAGGCACAGGCACATCTGATCTGAGTGGAAGACTTGACAGCAGTGACAACAGCAGATGAGTCGGGGCTAAACATACACTCCACTGCATGGATAGATTGTAAGGTAATGGGAAGTGGGCTCCAGGGGTCCCGCACGTGGGTGAGCAGATACTGGGATCTGCAGATAACTTCTGAACCACAGCTGCCCCCTTAAATCTCAAAACTGCAAAAAGCACAGTCCCCCAACCCCAGTCTGGTTTCAAAATTGAACAAATTGGCTGAGGCGAAAGGATCACTGGAGCCCAGCAGGTCGACGCAGGGGTGGCCATGAGTATGCCACTGCACTCCAGCCTGGGCAATGGAGTGAGACTCCAACTCAACCCTCCCCCCAATCCCCCCCCAAATTGAACAAATTCAGAGGTTCTACATTAAAAAGAATAGGGGATTGAGCAAACAGAAGTAAAAGCTATTCCCTCATCATTGAACAATAGAATTTAAAAAGGGGAAGAAGGGGGGAGGGAAAACCTTCACAAATGAGGAAGAACCAAAGGAAGAATACAGATTTCATACAGACCCCTGGGAAGACAGCAACTGAGAATACAGACTTCGGAACTCAAACAATGAAGAGCCCCCAGAACAACTGGTCTCAAGCCACAAACCCAGATATCAAGATATTAATAGAGAAACTAAATAGAAATAAGAGACAAGAGGAAAGAATGAAGAAGTTGATGACTGAGATGACAGCAATAAAGAATACAGTGAATGAAATAAATAACAAACTGATAAGCATGGGAAGCAAAATCAACCAAGCAGAAAAAAGAATCTCAGAGCTTGAGGACCAAAATATGGAACCAACACAAACAGTTAAAAACATAGAAAAGGCCGGGCTCGGTGGCTCAGCCTGTAATCCTGCGCCTTTGGGAGGCTGGGGTGAGTGGATTGCCTGAGCCCGTGGGCTCGAGACTCGCCTGGGCAACTTGGTGAGACCTCATCTCTACAATTAAAAAAAAAAAATGAGTCAGGCATGGTAGCGCATGCCTGTAGTTCCAGCTACTTGGAAGGCTGAGGCGGAAGGATCACCGGAGCCCAGCAGGTCGAGGCTGTGGTGGCCAGAAGCAGCCACTGCACTCCAGTCTGGGTGATAGAGTGAGACTCCAACTCAAAAGAGAAAAAAAACTTAAAAAGATGAAACAAAGCTTCCAAGAGATGAGCAATTATATCAAGAGGCTTAACTTAAAATTAATTGGAATCCCTGAGGCAGATAGAGAGACAGAGCCCACCCTAGAACAAACATTCCATGAAATTATCCAAGAAAACTTCCCTAATCTCATCAGAGATGTGACCATTCAAACACAAGAGATTCAGAGAAACCCTGCAAGATATCAAATGAGAAGACTAACTCCTAGACACATTTGCTTACACAAAGTAAGTATAAAAGAATAAATCCTAAAGGCAGCAAGAGAGAAAGGTCAGACTACATACTGGGGAAGACCAATTAGAATAGTATCAGACTTATCTACTGAAACACATCAGACTAGAAGAGACTGGAGTCCAATTTTCAAAGTTCTCAAAGATAAACAATTTCAATCAATAATTTCCTACCCAGCTAAGCTAAGTTTCATCAGTGATGAAGAATTAAAATCCTTTCCAGATATTCAATCCCTAAGAGTTTATGCCACCTCCAGACCAGCTCTACAAGAAACACTTAAGAAAGTATTAAACATAGAAGAAAGGAAAAAACAGAATGACCATGCCCTTCCCAAGAATACAGGAAAAAAATTGGAAACACACATAAATCAGCACAAAACTCATAAGAAAGTCAATAAACAAATAAACAAACAACAATAACAACAAACCCTATAAGAGCCTCATGACAAGGATAAACTTGCATATCTCAATAATTAGCCTGAATGTGAATGGACTAAATGCATCACTGAAAAGACATAGAATAGCAAATTGGATTTAAAAATCATGATGCAACAATATGCTGTCTCCAGGAGACTCATCTCACCAGAAAGGACACTCACAGACTCAAAGTAAGAGGATGGAAAACAAATTTTCAGACAAACAGAACACAAAAGAAAGAAGGAATTGTGATCTTAATATCAGATAAAATGTCCTTTAAGCTATCAAAAATTTAAAAAGATATGAAAGGTCACTACATAATGACAAAAGGTTCAATCCATCAACAGGAAATATCCATCCTAAAAATGAAAAAAGATATTGACTCTAACATTGTCATAGCCAGGGACTTAAATACCCCACTAACAACCCTAGACAGATCATCAAGACAAAAAATCAACAAGAAGATCTGGAACCTCAACTTGACCAAATGAACTTAATAGATACCTACAGAACATCCCACCCAACAACCACAGAATAGATATTCTACTCTTCACCACATGGAACATCAACCACATCCTCTAAGATCAACCACATCCTCAGCCATAAATCAAGCATAAACAAATTTCATAAGATTGAAATACTGCCATGCACCTTCTCCACAGTGGAATAAAATCAAACATCATCACCAACAATATTCCCCCCAAATCCACAAAGACATAGACATTAAGCAGCATGATGCTGAATAACTCCTGGGTCAACATGGAAATCAAAATAGAAATTAAAAGATTCCTGGGAACAAATGAAAACAAAGAAACATCTTACCAAAATCTCTGGGATGTCATGAAAACAGTACTAAGAGGGGAATACATAATTCTACAAACACACATGAAGAAAATGGAAAGATTACAAGTTAACAGTCTAAAAAAGTCACCTAAGAAAGGTAGAAAGGCAAGACCACCAAAACTCTAACTTCAGCAGAAGAATACAGATCACCAAAATAAAAACCCCAATACAGGACACAGAAGACAAAAATATAATAGAAAAAAATCAACAAAACAAAAAACTGGTTCTTTGAAAAGATAAACAAGATAGACAAACCCCTAGCCAGACTGACCAAGAAAAAGAGAGAAAACACAATCAGAAATGCAAAAGATCAAGTTACAACTGACCCCAAAGAAATACAAAAGATTATCAGAGATTACTATGTATACTTGTATGGAAACAAACTTGAAAATCTAAATGAAATGGAAGATTGGCCAGGAGTGGTGGCTCACGCCTATAATCCCAGTACTTTGGGGGCCAAGGTGAGAGGATTGCCTGAGCCCAGGGGTTCAAGACCAGCCTGGGCAACTCAGCAAGACCTCATATCTACAATAAATCAAGAAAAATTAGCCATGCATGGTGGCACATGTCTATAGTTCCAGCTACTTGGAGGCAGAAGAATCACCTGAGCCTGGCAGGTTGAGGCTGCAGTGGCTGTGAGTGTGCTACTGCCCTCCAGCCTTAGTGACAGAGTGAGACTCTGACTCAAAAAAAAGAAATGGAGGATTTTCTGACATCATGTACCCTTCCCAGTTTGAAACAAGAAGAAATTGAGACCCTAAATAGACCAATAGCAACCCAGGAAATTGACTTTGTCATTAAAAAAAAAAACTACCTACCAAAAAAAAAGCTCTACACCAGAGGGCTTTCCAGCAAAATTCTACAAAATATACAACTGATACCAATACTGTTGAAAGTATTCCAGGCAATCGAGAAAGATGGAATTCTCCCCAAGTCATTTTATGAAACTAACATCACATTGACACCCAAACTGGGTAAAGATCCAACAAAGAAAGAGAACTATAGACCAATATCCTTGATGAACATAGATACTAAGATTACCAACAAGATTCTAGCAAACTATATCCAACATGTATCAAAAAATCATCCAACATGACTAAGTAGGTTTCATCCCTGAAATGCAGGGCTGCTTCAACATCTGCAAGACCGTAAACGTAATTAAATACAGTAACAGATATAAAAACAAGAAACAATGATTATATCATTAGACACAGAAAAAGCTTTTGATAAAATCCATCCTCCCTTCTTGATAAAAACCCTCGAATATCTAGGCATAGATGGAACATACCTCAAAAAAGTAAGAGCCATCTAAGAGAAACCCACAGCCAACATACTGCTAAACAGACAGAAACCAGAACCATTTCCCATGAAAACCAGAACAAAACAAGTCTGCCCACTCTCACTCCTCCTGTTCAACCTAGTATTGGAAGTCCTAGCTAGAGCAATCAGACAAGAGAAGGAAATCAGGGGTATCCAAACAGGAAAAGAAGTTAAGTTATTTCTTTTTGCAGACAACATGATCCTATAACTTGAAAACCAAAGAGAATCTGTCACAAACCTCCTTGCACTGATAAAGAACTTTGACAAAGTCTCATCTCAGGGTATAAAATAATTGTGCAAGAGACAGTTGAATTCCTATACACCAACAATAAACAAACAGAAACCCCAATAAAAGCACAATCTGATTCACAATAACCACACACACAAAAAAACCCTAAGCATCTTCCTAACCAGAGAAGAGAAAGACCCTTATAATGAAAACTACAAAACACTGCTCAAAGAAATCAAGGATGACGCAAACAAATGGAAAAATATCTCATGCTCATAGATTGGAAGAATCAACATTGTTAAGATGTCTATCCAGCTGGGCTCGGTGGCTCAGCCTGTAATCCCACACCTTGGGAGGCTGAGAAGAGTGAATTGCCTGAGCCTGCAGGTTCAAGACCTGCCTGGGCAACTTGGCGAGACCTCCTCTCTACAATAAATCAAAAATCAGCCGGGCATGGTAGCACGCGTCTGTAGTTCCAGCTACTTGGAAGGCTGAGGCAGAAGGATCACCGGAGCCCAGCAGGTCGAGGCTGGGGTGGCCAGGAGCGGCCATTGCACTCCAGTCTGGGCGACAGAGTGAGACTCCAACTCAAAAAAAAAAAAAAAAAAAAGTCTATCCTACTCAAGGCAACCTACAGATGTAATGCAATACCCATTAAATTACCAGCAAAATTCTTCTCAGACCTGGAAATGACAATACAGAAATTCATCTGGAAACATAAATGACCACAACTAGCCAAAACAATCCTCAGCAAAAGAAACAAAGTGGGAGGTATCACACTTCCATACCTTAAACTTTATTATAAGGCCATAATAATCAAAACAGCCTGGTATTGGTACAAGAACAGGCATATAGACCAATGGAACAGGATGGAGATTTCAGAAGTAAAATCTCAATTTCTCAACCAACTCATCTTCAACAAAGCCTCCAACAACAGCCACTGGGGAAAGGAGAACCTATTAAGTAAATTGTGCTGGGAAAACTGGCTGACCACAAGCAGAAGATTAAAATAAGACCCCTACCTATCACCATACACAAAAGTCAACTCTAAATGGATCAAAGATATAAATGTAAAACCTCAAACTATAAGAACCTTAGAAAATGCAGGAGACACCCTTATGGAAATTGAAACTGGCAAACAATTCCTGATCAAAACTCCAAATGCCCATGCCATAAGAGATAAGATAGACAAATGGGACCTCATCAAATGGAAAAACTTCTGCAAAGTAAAAGAAACTATCAAGAGAGCAGGGAAACAGTCTAAAGAATGGGAAAAAATATTTGCCAACTGTATATCTGACAAAGGTCTACTTAAGGTCTCACACATGCTGAAAAGAAAAAAACAAACAGCCCTATTACAAAGTGGGCAAAAGATATGAATAGACATGTCTCAAAAGAAGACATACGAGCAGCCAAAAGACACATGAAAAAATGCTCAGACTCATTAGTCATCAAAGAAATGCAAATTAAAACTACAGTGAGATACCATCTAACTCCAGTCAGGATGGCCATCATCAACAACTCAAAAAACAACAGAGGCTGGAGAGGATGTGGCGAAAAGGGAATACTTCTACACTTGTTGGTGGGAGTGTAAACTAGTACGGCCTCTGTGGAAAACAGTGTGGCAATTCCTAAAGGATCTAAAAATCAACCTTCCATAAGACCCCGCATTAACATCTCCAGTCACCAACTGTCCTTGATATTGTCCTGATAAGGGCTTTCTGTACTCAGAGACTTAAAGGTGGACATTAAACAAGAAGCCTGGTAATTATTAAAAGCAGAATTATTATAAAAACAAATAGTGAGGGAGTTGGAATGCCCTTCACAAGAAAAATTACGATTAGTAACATGTTTGACTTGAGCACGAAATAAAGCAGGCCCTCCTCTTTTCCTGTAAGGAGAGCCTTCCATTTTTTCATAGGTTTTATACTTCCTTCTGGATTTCAATGTCTAGCCATAGCTGAATAGCCGGAAGAGTCCAAATTTAAATGATTAATAACAAATAAAGTGTGGTTCAAGATGTGGTGAGGAGAGCTATACTTGAACTCACCCTCTTGTAACTTAATTGATTTTTTAAAGTTTGGTGAACTCTTTCAACTATGGCTAGACCTTGTGAATTGTAGGGAATTTCTGTGGAATGAGAAATATTAAATTGGGAGCAAAATTGCTGGAAAGATTTAGATGTATATGCAGGACCGTTGTTGGTTTTCAGTTGCTTTGGCATTCCTAGCTGTGAAAAGCAAAAGAATAACTGTTGTGCCACGTCCTTGTAGGCTTCTCCAGCTTTTGCTGAAGCTAAAATAACATGAGAAAATGTATCCACAGTCACATGCAAATAAGACAATTTTCCAAAGCTGGGAGAGTTACATCCATTTGCCATAGCATGTTAGGTCTCAGTCCTCAAGAGTTGACTCCTCCTGGAGCTGGAACAAAAGTTTTTAAATTCTCAGAGAGCAAACTGAATGTAAATTATTTGCAATCCTCTGGGCTTAAACGTATAGTAAAGAAACAATTCTGCAAATCAATAACTGTAATATTAAAGTTAACAGGTATAGCAATCCAGGCTGCAACGCTCCCATGACTTCCATAGTAGCGTTAATAGCTCTTAAATCCTGTAAAAGTCTCCATTTACCAGACATTTTCTTAATTACAAAAATAGGAGTGTTTCAAGGGCTAGTGGTTGCCATTCAGAGGGGCTAATAGAAGCCTCTATATGACCAGCCTCTAATTGTTGTTAAACTACTTTTTTGACTGTCTTAAGCTTTTCTGAGGGCATGGGCCATTGTTCCACCCAAACCAGTGTGTCATCTTTCCAGGTAATCAGTTTTGAAAACAATGGCCCCTAAGGTAAATTCGAATAACCAATACCTGTTCTGCTAGTTTTCTTAGTTATTTGGACAGGCTCCTGTATTCCTTGCACGTCTTTACCAAGCCCCGTAAAGGGGTCATAGCCCATCTACAGCATTTGTGCTGAGACTTTATCATTGGGGCTATACAAAAAAGCGTGCCCATTTGTGAAAGAATATCTCTTCCCCATAATGTAAAGGTGATAGATGAAATAACATACGGGCAAAAGGTTCCTTGAAGTCTTACTATCTGTCCAATTTAAAATCTGTGAACTTTGGCTACCGAGGGTACTCAACCAATGCCTATAAGTCCCGAAGGAGCCATACGAGTTGGCCACGAGGCAGGCCAATCCTTTCTGGCAATACAAGAAACATTGGCTCCTGTGTCTAACAAGCCTGTAATTTTGACTCCTTGTATAAATAAATCTTTTAGAGGTCTAGAATTAGTAACCTCCTGAACCCAAAAAGCAACATCGCTAGAGTCAAATCCAGAGTCATCTCTAGGCAGGTTAGTTAAAGTTTTACCTGCTTTGTGATAAGGCAAGAGCAGCAACTGGGCTATTCTCTGCACTGTTTTGCTAGGGGGAGCAACAAGCACCTGGATTTCTCCTGTGTGATCCGAATCCACCACTCTGGGAATAATGGAAATTCCTTGTAAAGACAAGGAACTTCTGACTAATATTATACCCACTATTCCTTCCGGGAGAGGGCCCTTTACTCCCATAGGAATTGGGGTTATCGGAACGTCCGGAATCAATAGTGTAGTGGTGGAGGAACACAAGTCCAGTCCTGTACTCCCTGGGGTGGCTCAGATGAGTTCTGCAATGGAGCAGAAGGAACGAACGGGCTCATGGTGGTGGCTGTCCCTATTGTTATCTGGGGCCGGGGCTGGCCCCTCTGGAAGTTTTCCTGAGCCGGGTGGCTTGCTGTTGATTTAAAGGAGTGCTGTTTTTATGAAATTTAGATAGGCATTCTCTAGCCCAATGAAAGCCTTTTTGGCATTTGGGACATAAGGTTTTTGGTTGAGTAGCCCCAGTAAGTGGTGATGGTATGCCGTGTAAGCTGGCCATACTTTGCTAGCCAGACAATCTCTGTTAATATGTCCGACCTGACCACAGTTAAAGCAAGACTGTAATGAGATATTCTTTTGCTTATTACTTATATACTTTTACTTATATTACTTACATATTACTTATGTATTACTTATATTATTTATATTATGTATTACTTATATTATTTATATTATTTATATTACTTATATATTACTTATATATTGTTTCTATATAGCTTATATTGCTTATATAGATACTGCTTATACTTATATTACTTATATTACTTACACATTACTTATATACTTTTGCTCATATTACTCATATTACTTATATATTTTTGCTTATTATTGCTTGAGCTCTCTGCAATCCTATAAGAAAAGGAAAAGTGTAACTAAGTTCAGGCTTTATTTCAGTATTCTCAACTTTTAAAGGAAAACCTTAGAAAGAGGTGCAGTAAGGGGTAACATTAAGCTTAGCGGGGCAGTTTCTACTAATATGCCTGATTTGTCCACACACATAACATGATTGTACTGAAACATTTTTCTGTTTACCTGTGCCCTGCATACCTTGAACAATCTGTGAAAAGGTTTCTCCCTTCAATGCTGCGGCCAAAGCCATCCCTTGCATAACAGCTGGGCTTATGTCCCCGCACTGGTGGATAAAATCAGTAACCCGTCTGGTTTTGCGTATGGGTCGAAGCAAAGCCTGACAAGTATTATTAGCATTTTCAAAAGCCAATTGTTTGATAAGAAATTCTGCTCCTTCTTCGTTAGTAATTACCCAATTAACAGCCGTAGTGAGCCTGGAAACAAAGTCCTCATAACTTTCCTCGGCCTTTTGTTTTATATCAGATAAAGAAGAAGTCTGAGCAGTGTCTGCTGGTAATTTTTTCCACACGGTGACAGCACAATGATTTATCTGAAGCAAAACATCTTTGGGTAGAGAAATTTGATTAGCCATTTGGGTATACATACCAGTCCCGGAGAGCATATCATGAGAAATAATGAATGACCCAGCAGGTCGATTTAAGTTCTGGTCCATTTGAATTCTAACTTGATCCTCATACTCGGTTTTCCACAGCAAATAAGCACCTGCGGACAAACAGTTTTTGTTTAATTGCTGCCAATCTGCGAGAGTCATCCGTCAAGAGGCAAATTGATCTAAAATAATAATTGTATAAGGTGCAAGAGGACCATATTTTGAGCTTGCCTCCTGTAACTCTCTTACCAATTTATACAGCAAGGGTTCCCAGTGAGCTTGATCCACTCCATCAGCACCGGGATAAAATTGTATTGGGAAACAAGCTGTGAAACTAAAATCTCCTTCTTTCTCTGTTTCAGCTTGTACTGCCTGCATACCGAGAGGAAAGACAGGACCCTCAGGGGCATTACTGGCATTATTAGGCAGATTTTTTGGCTTTAGGACTTTAGCATTGAAAGGAGCAGCCTGTGGGAGGGAAGGCGCAGGGTTGGCCGTAAGAGCACTGATATGATATCTAGCAGCTTCTGCCTTGGGTTCAGCTTCATCCTGTGGAGATAATTTATCATTGTCACTATAATCAGGGGGAGCCAAGGCTGCTACGAAGAGAAAAGTTTCTTCATCATCATCATCGTTAGCAGCCTTTTTGGAAGGAAATTTCTCATAATCATGCTGTGGATTTAAAGCATTTTTAATTAACACTGTTCCTGCACAAAATGTAGAAAACGAGCTACATTAGAAGAAGAAGCTTTAGCTCCACGTTTAGACAAAGTATTCATTAAGATACTGATGAACATTTTACGTTCCTAGCTTCACTCTGGTCCATGATTAGATCACAGTTCTGGCTTCACAAAAACTTGCTTACTCATCCTCGCTCTGCCTGTCTCTACAGAGGGGTCTGCAGCACCCTGGGGATGATCCTAGCCACCCTGAAACAAGAAAAAGACTTACCTTTCCAGGGGCCCCACGTTGGGTGCCAGTTATGGGAGGCCAGCCCCTGCAGAGAGATTTAGAGGGTCCCTGGAAGGTGGGGCAGTGTCGGCGATTATTCTGGAGAAATAAAGAGAAAGAA
>NW_007258032.1:378983-381467 GCF_000164805.1 Carlito syrichta | reverse complement strand
ATTGATTATGATTTCTTAACAAAATGGCTATTCTAAAATCCTATGTATCTATAAAAGTTTCTAATTCCTAATCCTAATATATAAAGCTGATCATCAGCAATAAAGCTTCTAAAATAAAACCCAAATACAAACTATAATTGTACTAAAGTCAAAACTGCAATTAGTAGAAAGTGGGATCAATTAAATTTCTAAAGTTAGCTGTATTCTTATAAAACCTCAAAGTATCATGTTTGATCATGCTTGAACTAACATAATTCCCTGATGTAGCATGACCTATTCTATAATACTTTCTATGAATAAATAAATTCGGCTTCTATAATAAGTAGAAAAAACCTACACTAATTGTAACTAAAAAACCGGTTTAAAAGAATGCAGCCCAGTCCAAAGTGGATGCTGGGCCCTTAAGAATGTGGCTCAGCTCAAAGTTCGTGCTGGGCCATTTCTGGTAACTCTAGATAATCATCTATACCATCTAAAGCTGGAAACAACTCTCTAAATGTATATACTAATTCTACAGATATACTTTTAAATCTTATAAAGAAGCTTGTATCATATATAAGGCTCCCAAATGTGACCCAAGTTTGAACTGTGTTAAGTTTAAAGCCGAAACCGCAGTCTGTGAGAAACGGGAACAATGAATCCCTAGAGTCAGCCATGCCTGTCATACTCTCAGAACTTCATGCTTAGATCATCAAAGTCCCTGCTAGTGGGTTATGCCAAACAACAAAGAAGGGAGGAGGGAATGGGCCTTCAGCTCCTGAACCCAACCTGTTGGTCTCAGGGTCCACAGCCTACCTGGATCCCTAACGCTCAGGCGGGCCTCCACGGCCGGCTCCCAACATGAAACATCCCTAGTTCTATCTTTAGCCCACCAAAATGTAAGTCTAAACTACTTACAGTGTGCTCAACTTTTTGACATTTGTTAATATGATAGGTGAAGTATGATATATCACCGTAGTTTTAATTGGTATTTCTCTCATTAGTATGAGGTTAAGTGACATCTATATTACTTAAATTTTCTATTCTGTGAACTTTGCAAGTTCTTTGACCATTTTCTCTTCTACTATAGGACTCTTTTCTTATTGATTTATAGTTCTTTATATATATAATGTAATCGTCTGTGATAAGAGTTGCAAAATTATTTCCAATTTGCTATTTGTCTTTTATATGTATGTTTTGCTGCACAGACTTTAAAAATATTTTTCTTTTTTATCTTAGTAATAAAGATTGTGGCTCCTCAGCTTGGCTGATGGAACACCTCCTCAGGAAAAGATGTGGCCAGGGTGCAAAACTCTAGACTCTTCAGCCATTTTTTCGGGGCCCTTGTTTGGAAATGACTTTGTTTCTTTATGTATCTATTCTTGGCAACGATGTCACAGTCCAACTTAATTTCTATTCAGTTTTTTCTTTGCCACTAGAATTGGAAGACAAAGGCACAGTAAATTAACATAATGCAGTAATTTAAAATGGTGATAGTAATACCTTCCCGCATGCAGTGAGGCTTTTAAAAGTTGAATTGTTTTATTCATTTATATACTTTATAAAAAATAAAGTTATTGAAGGAAAAAATTTTTTAGTAAAGTTATCATTTTCCCCCCATTATCACTTCTGAGTATTGTGCTGCAATTAGAAAAACCATCCTTGCTCTATGATCTCCCATAATGTCTTCTGTACTTTTGTGTTTTCATGTTTTATATTTAAACTTTCATCTATTTGGAACTTATTTTAGTGTTAGGTGAAAAGCACTACGGAACTATACCATTTTTTTTTTCCAAAGGGCTAATTACTGCTCCTAACACCACTTCTTGAATTAGTGAGTTTTAAAATCTAGAATGTTGGATTTTTGTTAAAGATCTGCTAAGCATCTGTGAACATAAGATTTTCTTCTCTTTTAAACAATTAATAGGATTAATTGTACTAATTGAATTCTTAATGTTGAATCATTCTCACATTTCTGGAATAAACTTTACTTACACATAGTATGTTATTCTTTTCATATGCTACTGAATACTTTAGATAATGTTTTATTTAGCATTTTAAATCAATATTTATAAGTGAAATTGGACTACTGTGTGTTGGAATACTTCCATCTTTTTTTGTGCTCTGAATAATAACATTAGAGTCAACTACTCTTTGCCACTTGTATGGAATTTTCCTGCAAGGCAAGGTGGGCTTTTGTAGCTTTTGGGGGTGAAGGTGAAGGTAGAAGTGGGAGTGACAGGAAGGACAGTTCTTTGATAAAATTCTCTAGTTCTTTTATAGTAATGGCTTGCTTAGATTTGGTCTCTTCCGGGATCTATTTTGATAAATTGTGTTTTCTTGTAACCGTGTCCACATTTTTTAGTTTGTTAAAAGTTGTGCAAAATTAGATTCTTAGTATTCTGTAATTTGTTTTTGAAAGGTGCAGACCACAGTCAGAAGGGCATCCCCAAGATGGCTCTGCCTCCCAAAGACAACAAAGGCCGTAAATTCCTGCCTCTCCCG
>NW_007258032.1:377032-378651 GCF_000164805.1 Carlito syrichta | reverse complement strand
CTCTCTTGCTCTCTTTCTCTCTCGGTCTCTCTCTCTCTCTCTCGTCCTTCCTCGGTTACAGTCCCTTCGTGTAACTGCCCCTTTAATAAATCTCTCAGTTCAGATGGCGTGGAGTCATTACTGGGCGCCCCCAAAACTTCTTTCAGTTTTCTATACCAATTATCTTCCCCCACTTATGTTTTTCATCATGTCGTGTGTACATTTTTCTCCCTTTTTGATTTGATAACTTTTGTATTTTTTTTCAACCCGTGGATTTATTAGTCCTTTGATGTTAGTTTTCGTAATTCACTAATTTCTTCCTTCTGCCTTAAGAAGCATCTACATCTAATGTTTTAGTATCTTTTTTTCCTAGATATTATGCAGTCTCTACTTTGACATCGCTTTTTCCAAATAGCAAATTAGAAACCTTCTTTTGAAAAAAAAAATTTTATTTATTTATTTATTTTTTTAGTTGAAGTCTCACTCTGTCAGGTGGGAGTGCAGTGGCACGCTCACGGCCACCGCAGCCTCGACCTACTGGGCTCAGGCGATTTTTCTGCTTCAGTCGTCCTAGTAGCTGGAACTACAGGTGCTTGTCACCACGCCCAGCCAATTTTTGGATTTATTGTAGACACGAAGTCTCTTCATGTTGCCCAGGCTGGTCTCGAACTTGTGGGTTCAGGCAAATTCTCTCGCCTCCGCCTTCCAAAGTGCTGGGGTTACAGGCATGAGCCACCGCGACCGGCCTAGAACACCTTTTTTTTTTTTTTCTTCCTCTTTTTTTTGAGTTGGAGTCTCACTCTGTCGCCCAGACTGGAGTGCAGCGGCCGCTCCCGGCCACCGCAGCCTCGACCTGCTGGGCTCCGGCGATCCTTCCGCCTCAGCCTTCCGAGTAGCCGGAATTACAGGCACGCGCTACCACGCCCGGCTGATTTTTGGTTTATTGTAGAGAGGAGGTCTCGCAGCCCAGGCGGGTCTCGAACCCGTGGGCTCAGGCAATCCACTCACCTCAGCCTCCCAAAGGCGCGGAATTACAGGCTGAGCCACCGAGCCCGGCTTTTTAAAACCCAGGTGGTTTTAAGGTTTTTATTTTAACTTATTTATTTTTTCGTCCTTGAGAACTTTAGAGAACCAGTACCTCGCTCTCCACCGGCCTTGACTTTCCCCGGGACTCCGCCTCCCCCACTGCCCTGCAACTCTTAGCAGAGAGGTCACAGGGGGCTTTCCCTCCCCTAAGACTAGGTGAGCCAGGAAATCCCAGAAACAGCCGGAAGGAGCAGGGACTGGACACTGGGAGGTTAAGGACAGAACACGCCCTTATCCCCTAGGCTCAGGCCACACCCCCCGGGCACGCGCCGGACTAGCCAATCAGCACCTCTGGCTCCGGACTCGGTTCTTTGATTGGTGGTTGCGAGACGCCCTCTCACGCCCCAAGAGACCTATCCCTCCTCTTTGACTTGGACGGTGGCCGGCGGGAGACAACAGGCCCAGGGAACGGAGGAAAGCGTTTGGCGTGTGGGAAGCAGCTGCTGGTGTGCGCGGGAGGGGGAGAGCGGGCTCTGGGGACATGGCTGCGGCCTGTGCGGCGTCGGTGCTCCTGGTGGCGGCGGAGAAGAACCGGTGGCAGCGTCTCCCGGGCC
>NW_007258032.1:376207-377012 GCF_000164805.1 Carlito syrichta | reverse complement strand
GCTTTCCGTCTCGGCGTCGGGAGCGTGACGTCCCCACACCCAGCCCCTGCCCCCACCCGCCCCGGCCGCGGGCCGCTGTCTCCCACGCGCGAGGACTGGCGAGGGCTGCAGCTCGGCCTGCGGTTCCTCGGCCCCCCTCCGCGTTGGTGCAGCTCGTGGCGGTTGACGCTGTGTTTTCCCAGCGCTCTTTGTGTGAGGAGCGTTTTGATCCGGTTCGGATGAAGCCCAAAGGGGCCGGCGACTTGCCCAGCGTTTCACAACCAGTAAGAAATGGGGCCAGGACGTCCTCGAAGTCCCTTTCGGTTCAGCTAGCCCCCCATCAGGTGTCCAGTCCGGAGAAACACTGCTGGAGCTCTCGCCCATTGTTAGAACGAATAAAGTTATCAAGAAGGGCACGTGTGCCTTCCAGGGGGCTGAGAAGTTATTTTGTCGCAAACTCTTGGATCCAGCTTTGAACAAGACGCACCCGGGACTCCAAATCTGTCACTAAGCTTTGGTGACAGTGACTTTGACAGTGAAAACACCCCCAGTCCTGTAGACAGCTTGTTTCGTTGTCTTACTTTGTTTTATCATTATCATCCTCCTCCATCATTGTGGGACAACACGTAGACCTTAGTGCTCAAGGGCACAGACTGCAGTGGAAGGCTGGGGTCTCAGCTTAGCTACTCACTAGGTCTGTGACTTTGGATAAGTTACTTAATATCTCTGCTTCAGTCCTCACCTAAATGTTGTTGTAGGCCTTCAGACTTTTTTTTTTTTTTTTTTTGAGTTGGAGTCCCACTCTGTCATCCAGACTGGAGTGCAG
>NW_007258032.1:372885-376187 GCF_000164805.1 Carlito syrichta | reverse complement strand
ATAAAAGGAAGCATTGATAGATTTGACAGAATAAAAATTGCTATTTTCAATAAAAATAGAAACCATTAAAACAAAATGTAATTTAAAGTTATAAAGCATAAAAAACTCTTTTAACATGCTTTAATACTCAATTCACAAAGAGCTTCTATAAATCAATTTTAACAAGATAATATTATTTTATGTGAAAAGAATACATAAAAAGTAATCACAAAAAAGAAAAAAATGACCAAAAAACTTCAGAAAGCTGCTCAACTCAAGAGTAAACCAAGAACACAATCAATCAACATTGAGAATCCATTATTAACTCACTTCAGTATATTGAAATTTTAAAATGTTGATTGCATTCTGTTCTGGAGAGGGTGTGGGAAAGCAGTAATTATATATTGCTGGAGATAGAAGAAAAGCATTGTGTAAAGTAACATAACAGTAGCTGATAACCTTTAAAATACGTGCACTTTGACTCAGAATTTCTATTTTAGCAAAGCTATGCTACAGATTAAAGCCTGAAATCATTGTAACATTATCATTATGATGTGATCAATGTTAGTTATATCTATATACGTCAGTTTTTACAACGATTATGTGATAATTTTATAAAAGCAATACAGTTTTTATAAATAAAAGACTTAAAGATTTTGCTTAGGAGATAAAGGTGGAAGTTAAGGACTGCAAAAGGAGCTAGCATTTGAAGGGGAAAAGTCTGAAGGGTAGGAAAATTTAAAGAAGAAACTAAAAAATCTGCATTCAAATCTCCACTTCACAGCTGCTAACAGACTCCTAAATTATATATATACATATAAACTGACTCCGAAAATTACATTAAATATAAATGTATATGTAATACCGTATTGGCAACAGTAAAAGTATATGCTGTTTTCTTCTGGGTTATTTGGTATTGTGAAAGGCCTAACAACCCAGAAGAAAGCAGCAGTTGAGTGACTGAAGAATAAATATCTGCAGCCACATAACATCAGAAAAAGAAATTTAACTTTTGTTCAATTTTTGCCAAAATGGAGAGGCATTTGGAGATGCTTTGGTATTTCTCAGCTGAGGTCTCAGAGAGTGCTGGGCTAGAATTAATGTGGCACTTAGTTCCATATTCTAAAAGTGAGGACTATGCCCTCAATATAAGAGCAAAATTTAGTTAGACCCTTCCTAACAAAGCCTACATCCAAAACTCAACAGGATAATGGTGATCTGCTAGTAATCTATGTACTTGATAAAATAAAACTTAGCTCCCTTTAGAGAAATTTCCATCATCAAAGGTCTCTGCCATGTTTCTTCTATCAGATCAAAAATTGCAAAGTGTACCACAAATAGTGGCAAATAGTTGAAACTTAAAGTAAAAAATAGACAACAGAAACAGACATCCAGATGATTCAGATGTTGGAGTCACTTGACAACAACTTTCAAGTAAATATGATCAATATATTCAAAAAATAGAAGGAAAAGTTGGGCAAAGTAGAAGAAAAGAGAGAGAATTTCAACAGAGAATTATAGTTTGGAAAAGTTAACCAAATAAGCATTCTAAAACCGAAAAATAGAAAATAAAAAATTAAAGATCTTCCAAAGTTCAAAATTCATGTGTTAAATCTGTAGATAATTTTTGAGGAATTTTGCTAGACACTGTTCTAGAAAAAGGAAGTAAAGTAGTGAACAAAACAGAATCTTCTGCATTATGGATTTTATGATATAATAATGAAAACAGAAATAAGTATGTAAATCTTATATTAGAAGGTTATAATTGAAGAAAATATTAGAAGGGAAGAAAATATGCAGAAAAAGTCAATTGAATGAAAGAAGTAACAGAAGAAGACATAAAATTTAAAGAACAACCTTCCTGGAAGAGGCAATAACAAATTTAAAGGCTCCAAGTGGGTAATTATTTAACTGCAAAGGAAAAAATGAGAATTTGACTGTGGCTATAATAGAGATGAAATTATACTGTTGATAGGACTTGAGATTTCACTGAGTGAAATGAGAAGACATTGGAGGATTTTGTTTGTTTGTTTGTTTGTTTTGAGTTGGAGTCTCACTCTGTCGCCCAGACTGGAGTGCAGTGGCCACTCCTGGCCACTACAGCCTCGACCTGCTGGGCTCCGGCGATCCTTCCGCCTCCGCCTTCCGAGTAGCGGGAATTACAGGCACGCGCTACCACGCCCGGCTGATTTTTTGATTTATTGTAGAGATGAGGTCTTGCCAAGTTGCCCAGACGGGTCTCCAACCCGCGGGCTCAGGCAATCCACTCACCTCAGCCTCCCAAAGGCGCGGGATTACAGGCTGAGCCACCGAGCCCTACTGGCCTTCAGACTTCTACCTGGTTAAGATACCTCCCTGTTTCTCTGTATTATTTTATTTTATGTATTTATTTTTTTGAGTTGGAGCCTTACTCTGTCGCCCAGGCTGGGGAGCAGTAGCACGCTCACGGCCACTGCAGCCTGGATCTCCTGGCCTCAGGCGATCCTTCTGCTTCAGCCTTCCAAGTAGCTAGAACTACAGGCACAAGCCACTGCGCCTGGCTAATTTTTCTTGATTTATTGTAGAGATGAGATCTCTCCAAGTTGCACAGGCTGACCTGGAAACCATGGACTCAGGCAGTCCTCTCACCTTGGCCTCCCGAAGTGCTGGGATTATAGGCGTGAGCCACCACACCCAGCCAAGAAATAAAATCTTATTCAATTTTCTTTTTTTTTTTGAGTTGGAGTCTCACTGTTTTGCCCAGGCTGGAGTGCCGTGGCATGCTGACAGCCGCCGCAACCTTGACCTACTGGGCTCAGGCAATCCTTCCGCCTCAGCCTTCCAGTAGCTGGAACTATAGGCATGCGCCACCATGTCTGGCTAATTTTTAAGTTTACTGTAGAGATGCGATCTTGCCAAGTCACCCAGGCTGGTCTTGAACCCCTGGGCTCAGGCAGTCTCTCACCTCAGCCTCCCAAAGTGCTGGGATTATAGGCATGAGCCACCACACCTGGCTAGGTTTTCTTATTAGGAGAGTAATAATGAAAACAGTTTGAGGAACACTGATGTAAAGTGACTTGGTCCTGGGCAAGCTGGTCATGGGAAGGTCTCAGCTCTTCTGGCCCCTCGGCTGGCCTTCTTTCTGTTGCTCCTGTTCAGCTTCTTTCCCTTTATTTCTCTGCCCTTAATTTTCAGACCTGTCTTATCAGGGGTTGGGTTTTACTGGTATTTTTCAAACTGTAGGTTAACCTCCATATTTTATTTAATAAAATAGGACAGGAAGTATCAACATGCAGAGTGAATCTTCTTTGTTTCAATTTCTGTTTTTTTTTTTTTTTTTTTTT
>NW_007258032.1:370944-372865 GCF_000164805.1 Carlito syrichta | reverse complement strand
GAGATGAGGTTTCGCTGCCCAGACGGGTCTCGAACCCGCGGGCTCAGGCAATCCACTCACAGCCTCCCAAAGGCGCGGAATTACAGGCTGAGCCACCAAGCCCTGCTCAATTTCATATCTGCACTGGGTAATTTTTACTTGTCAAAAAAGTTTGGGGAAAAAAAGCTGATCTTCAAGTATCATGGCTTTTTAATAGCCTCTGACTCTTTGGTCATATGCCAGCCTTAGGAGCAAGCAGGTTAGGTGACTTGTTCAAGGTCAGGTAGTGCAAGTGAAAAAAAGCCAGAACTGTAACTCCTGATTTAGAGACTCGTTTTCTTCTCACAAAGAAAGTCTTACTAAATCACTTTGTTAGTAGGCTTAAGGTTTCCAGGTTTAAGCAATGTAAATTATTTGAAAGAACAGTGACTGGTCTTGACTATTAATTATAATTCTGTTTGGATTTATTTTATAGGAGGTGGGTGTGGAGGCAAAGAACCATGAAGTATGCGACAACCACAGGTGCTGGCAGTCTTTGTTGTGCTTTTTGCTTTTGCTTTAGATTTTGAGCTAAGGAAGGAAAAAGGTTTAATCCTTGATATGTGCATAATAAAATTCATTCTCAAGTTTTGGATCTTTATAATTTTCTTAGTTAAATGCTTTAAAAACAGTTCTTTTAAGTAGCAAAACCTTTCTTTTTTCCTCAAATAAAGTTGTATGTGGAATTCCCAACTATAAAACATATAAAAGTGTAACAAAAGCATAGTTTCTGGTTGTTTGAGTGTGACCCTCTACCTTCCCCCACTCACACACATATGTGCTTTGTCCTTTGACCTGTGATACTCCTGGGCTCTATAGAGCCCCACAGGAGCACACTTAAAATTATGTGAAACCTTATATTTTTAAGAAGAAATAACTTTATTATAAGCTTTCAAAGAGCATTGATTGTTCATGTGTGATAATAGAAATACATTTACTATATAAACGCACTGGCATGTCATCACAGCACTGATGGCAGGAGACTGGTGCAGTGGTCATGCTACAAGAGAACCACATGTCTCTGTGTTTACAGGCAGTGGAGCAGAGTGATTAAGAGCTCAGATTTTGGAATGAGGCCGACTCGGCTCAAATCCTGGATCCTCTAAGTCTTAGCTATGCAATTTTGGGAAAATAATGTCTTTTTCAGCCTTAGTTTATCCACTTCATTAGGATTATTGTGAGAATTTAAGTCCAGGTCAAGTCTAGCACAGATCCTGGGGCATAGAAAGCACTTACTATAAAGATGAGTTCTTAATAACTGTGATGATTTTTAAAGCTATTAAAACTTGATCTTTAGCACAACAAAGCTTTTAAAATTTTACTTAAGTTGCTTTGTATTTTAAGTTGAAAAAGCTGAGTAATTGGCTGGGCACGGTGGCTCATGCCTATAATCCCAGCACTTTGGGAAGCAGAGGCGAGAGGATTGCCTGAGCTCAGGAGTTCAAGACCAGCCTGAGCAACATGGCGAGACCTCGTCTCTACAATAAATCAAAAAATTAGCTGGCGTGGTGGCACACGCCTGTTGTTGTAGCCGCTTGGAAGGCTGAGGCGGAAGGATGGCCTGAGCCCAGCAGGTTGAGGCTGTGGTGGCTGTGAACAGCGTGCCACTGCACTCCAGTCTGGGTGACAGAGTGAGACGCCACTCAAAAAAAAAAAAAGCTGAGTAATCTAAGAATGTTTTAAATTTCAGTGAAGAGAAGTTCACTGTCTAATATTAGTTTAAGTGGTAATTTCGGGCTCTGTTATGCTGGTTTTTTTTTTTTTTTGAGTTAGAGTCTCACTCTGTCGCCCAGACTGGAATGCAGTGGCCGCTCCTGGCCACTGCTGCCTCCACCTGCTGGGCTCCGGCGATCCTTCCGCCTCAACCTTCCAAGTAGCCGGAACTACAGGCGCGTGCTACCAC
>NW_007258032.1:342228-370924 GCF_000164805.1 Carlito syrichta | reverse complement strand
CTGCCCTCCAGTCTGGGTGACAGAGTGAGACTCCAACTCAAAAAAAAAAAAAAAATTATATACTGAGAGAAATATAGTCGTGTAAAAGATGGCAGATATTTTCTGAATCTTCTTATGGGGGAGAAAAAAGATGGCTGAAAGTGATAGGAGACTGGGAAAAAAGACCAAAAAGTTGCTTCAAAAACTAGGAAGAGAGTTAACGATTATTTGAATGGAGACAGGTAGATTTAGAAACAAGTGCTTCCTAAGAGGTAACATTGTAGGGAAGAGAAATCATATATTGCCAGACAATTAGTAAGTCATGGTGATTTCTGACATTTGAAATTATCATTAAAGTATATTTTGATGAGTCATCATAATAGTTTTCTCTTTTATCCCTAAGATCTATGATTTCTCCTTTATTACATGTTTACAGTGTGATAAAAGCTAGTTGTCAATTACTTTATTTGGTTACTACATAGATACTGGCCATTTTGACCTGAATGATTTGGAGGTACAGATACAGAAGGAAATTATGTGACATCCATTAATATGTTTTCTTATAATAGTTATATATGCTAAAACATTTTCCTTTTATTGCTAGTTAACATGTAATAATTGTACATATTTATGGGATTCAGTGACATTTCAATACATGTGTATACAATATATAATGGTCAAATCAGAGTAATTAGCATATATGCCACCTCAAACATCATTTCTTTTTTTGTTTTGTTTTGTTTTGAATTGGAGTCTTACTCTGTCGCCCAGACTGGGGTGCAGTGGCCACTCCCGGCCACCGCAGCCTCGACCTGCTGGGCTCTGGCAATCCTTCCGCCTCAGCCTTCCGAGTAGCTGGAAGTACAGGCTCGCACTACCACGCCTGGCTAATTTTTTAGTTTATTGTAGAGATGAGGTCTCACCAAGTTGCCCAGGTGGGTCTCGAACCCGCGGGCTCAGGCAGTCCACTCACCTCAGCCTCCCAAAGGCATGGGATTACAGGCTGAGCCACCGAGCCCGACTTGTTATGCTGGTTTTACCAAAATAAATCCTTATAGGCCGGTTAAAATCATATGGTCATTCTCATTCTTTGTTCCCCACTGTCATTTATATATGATTTTCCTGGTGTTTTAAACAGGAAGAAACATTACCAAGGTCCTCATTGCAAACAGAGGAGAAATTGCCTGTAGGGTGATACGGACAGCCAAAAAAATGGGTGTACAGTCTGTGGCGGTGTATAGTGAGGCCGACAGAAACTCTATGCATGTAGATATGGTACGTTGTTAAAAACGAAGCTAAATCTTGTAAGTGATCACATGTATTTGTTCACTGTGTCAGTATTTTAGTTCTTTATGATGACAGTTGATATTTGCTAGTGTTAACAGGATTTAAGTAGGTAAGTTCCAACTGCTCACTAATAATTCTTTGGAATATTTTTGAGATGTAACACCAGTTGAACTAAATAGTGTGTTTAGTGTTTTAGTTGATTTATGGGTAAGGTCTGTATCTCATGAAGGACTAGTTAATCTTTTGCACTTGGATATCCCCTCTGAGGGGACATCGTAAATCTAGCAAACCACTTGGATGTCCTCTCTCAAGGGACATAAAGAGATTGCTGGTGATTATACAGGGCAAACTTATGCCAGCACAAATTTTTCAAAAGTGTGTCTTCTTGAAAATTTCCATTCACACTGCATGAAAAAGCAAAGAGATGGAACATATACTGAGAGAGACGTAAAAAAAATATCAGCTGGTGTTATGTAGAAAGAGAATGTGTGAAGTACTTTCACAGTGGTGCACAGACTGGACAATAAATTGCACATTAATGTGGGAGGAAAAAACAAGACTGCATTGTCTGCTTGAATAGAAAAACACTAGGTGGAAGACATCAAATTACTATTGCACAGCATTTGTCAGTGAACCTGCAATGCACGTCAATGACTGTTTCACATGTTGCCACATGTTAGAAAAATATAAGATATAAAATTTTGATTTTTTTGTCATAAATAAGTTTTTCAGTGTCCAAAATTTCATTGTAAGCCAAATATCATTACAATAAAATAATTGGTTCTAATGCTTTACTAGTTAATATGAAGTGATTCGTTTTTCACTATTTCATAAAGTGCAGTTGAGTTGCTGGTAAGTGATCTGTAAGATATCTCTAAGTGCAAAGGGCTAAAACAATTAACAGAACATTACCGGTCCACACACCACACTTTGAGTGGCTCATGTTCAGATCTCGATCCACAAGGGAAAAGATCAAGGCTCAATTCTTAGCAAATACAATTACTGGTCCATTGATCTTAGCCAAGTCACTTAATGTTTCTGAGCTTTGACTTATTTGTAAAATTATGACTAAGAAGACCTAACTCTTTGGATTTGTAAGTGCTATCAGTTATTACTAGCTGTTGTCCGCCAGACAGACCCCAACCATGGACAAATTCAACTACTGGCTTTCATTATGCCACAGCTAAACTCTAAGCACCAACATAAATTCACCTGGGCTTTCATCAATGCACAGCGGGCCCATGTGGCTCTCTGGCCACTTTGCTTTCTCGTCCTGTGCAGTGACTATTTCAAACCTGTTTTGCTTCATATCAACCTTTAATCCTCCTTTTACTTACCTTTAATCCTCCTTTTACTTACCTCTTCTTAGCAGATGATCTTGATTTCATAGAGAAAGTAAAACTGAGTCTCCTGCCACAGTGTCTGCTGACCCGCCACTTATATCTGCATCCATCCTCTTTCCATCCAAGGCCAGTGCTCTGGATTCCTTTTCTCTTGCCTTTTTTGGTCATAAATAAGTTTTTCAGTGTCCAAAATTTCATTGTAAGCCAAATATCATTACAATAAAATAATTGGTTCTAATGCTTTACTAGTTAAATTCTAAGATTTCCCCAAGATAAGCAAGACAGTAAATTTCAAATGTTTTACCATGAAAAATGATAGGTATGTGAGGTGATGACTATGTTAATGAGTTTGATTTAATCATTCCATATCGTATACATATATCAAAATACCACTTGTATCCTGTAAGTGTATACAATTATGATTTGTCAATTTAAAATATCAATAAGAAATAAAAAGTAAAATGATACATTCCTGTCTCAAAAAGAAAAGAATCTTCCATTTCAGTGATATGTCTTCAACCACTCTCTACTAGACTAATAATGTCCATGACCCTAAACCCCGTGGAGTTTTTCCAGGCTGAACTGACTTGATCTTCCAGTAGCATTTAGCACCATAGTAAACTACTCTCTTTTAGAAGAAAATTCTTCTTGTGACTTTTCTGACCTTTTGCCTTTCTGTCCTGTTTCAGGACCCTTCCCATCTACCAGACTTGATCCTGGACCCTTGCCTTTCCTTACCATATGTGCTCATTCTAGGCCATTTTGCCTACTCCTGTGGCTTTGAGGAAAACCCAAATTTCTATTTCTGGCCTAGACTTTATTATGATTATTTTTTATAGCTGCACTATTCACAATAGCAAAAACGGACCTAGATTTTATTTTGAGCATGATGCATGTATATCCAAGTGCCCACTCAAAATCTCCACTTTGATATATCACATGTACTAAACTAATATGTCTGAAATTGAACTCATGACCTTTTATCTAAACTGAACCTGTCTTTTTTTTTTCCTTTGAGGCAGGGTTTTGCTGTGTTTCTCCAGGCTGGAGTGCAGTGGTGCGATCCTGGCTCACTGCAACCTCAAACTCCTGGGATCTTCCCAGGTAGCTAGGACTACAGGTGCACACCATCACACCTGGCTAATTTTTATATTTTTTGCAAAGATGAGGTCTCACTGTGGTGCCCGGCTGGTCTCAAACCCCTGACCTCAAGCGATCCTCCTGCCTTGGTCTCCCAAAGTGCTGGGATTACAGGCGTAAACCACCGTTCCAAGCCTGTACTGAACCTGCTTTTTTTTGTAGACTTCCCTAACCCAGTAGAGGACAACACTATTGCTCATAAAAATAATAATGCCAGAGATCTGGGGGTCTTTGAAAATCTTTCCCTTTTGTTCCCAGTCTATATTCTTCAGCCCTTCCCCCATCATCTAGATAAGCACCAAATGCTGTTAATTCTACTTCCCAAACATTTCTTTCTACCTTCTCCCACCTGTGTGTTCTTTTCATCCTCTCCCACAGTGTTCCAACCACACAAGTTTTGTGTGGTCTCTCACATGGGTCGGGTTTCTTTCTACCTCAGGCCCTTAAGGTACATTGCTTTTTTTTCTGCCTGGGAGGCTCACACCCCCCACCCCTCCATTCCTCTTCCCAACTCCACTTTCTCCATTTTTTGCCAGACAAGTCCTGACCATCCTTGAGGAGCCTTCCCTGGCCTTCCCTCCTAGGTTGCCTGACCACCTTCAGGCCAGACCAGGTCTTCCTCTTAGATCCTCTGTGCCCTGGATTTTTCCTCCGTGATCTTTATTACAGTTGTTCTTAAGTATGTGAATGTATGTTTAATGTCTGTCGCTCCCTCTAGGCAGGGACATTTGTTTACATCTGTTTGTACAGTCAGCTCTCACCTCAAAGTGTGGCACATAGTAGGCTTTCAGTAAGTCTTTGAATGAATATGTGTTCTATTTGGTTTACATCAAAGTATGCTATAATTACGTGAAAATTTTAAGGGATAGTATAAAATAATTCACAAATATATGGAAGGAGCATTATCATACTCTACTAATTATGTGTACTTTAGCAAACCTTGTAATTTTTTTCTTGCTGTGTACATCTATTGTATATTTTGTTTCTGTTATCAAATTGTATGTTTTTGGTGTTAAACACATTAAGGTTATTATTGTTGCTAATAATAATATCATGGCTAATACCTACTGCTTTCTATCCTGAGACACTTTAATTTCACTCCAGTGTGTATTTTATGCATGAAAATCAGGTTTTGTCATCCTCTTCATGCAAAAGATTCCAAAACTGGCTTATTTTTATAATATGAACCTGAACTGGTGCTTCAGCTTCTCAATTCTTGCACTATTCTGGGGGGACTGGCATTTTTTATTTATAATAATAAAATTACCCTGAAGCAGTTCTATATAGTATGAGTGTATACTAGCCATGTAGACTTTTAAGCATGGACTATTTCTCAAACAGGCAGACGAAGCATATTCCATCGGCCCTGCTCCCTCCCAGCAGAGCTACCTTGCTATGGTGAAAATCATTCAGGTGGCCAAGATCTCCGCAGCACAGGTAAGCATTGAGAAGAGATGGATGTGTGATGCGGAAGGAATAAGTTCACACAATTTATGCAGAATTGCTTATTGATAGAAATTATTTTCTATTTTAGCCATTCCCAAGACTTTTACATTTGATTATTGGATTGCTGTTGCAAACTAGGCATGTCCCTTCTCATTCCTCAGCCACTCTATATTTTTACTGAATCCTGTGAATTTTAGATTGGGGGGAAATAGGTGGAAAGAAGGTCTAAATTATAAGTTAAAATGAAGAGAGAATTCAGTTCTACTTTTAGAACTAGATGCGGGGAACATCAGATCCTGTGGGAGAAATAGGTGGGGCTCTAAATCACAAGGTAGAACAGTCAAGAGAGAAATAGTTTTCAACCTAGACTTCCCAGTCTCATTCTAGGGCATGTAAGGAAATTAAGGGAGAAGGTTCAGGCAGATGGAATTGCCAAGACTCTGAATGAAAACAAACCTGGCATTCAAGGAACAAAAATGGGCTGGGTACGGTGGCTCACACCTGTAATCCCAGCACTTTGGGAAGCTGAGATGGAAGGACTGCTTGAGGCCAGGGGTTTGAGACCAGCCTGGGCAACATAGCAAGACCTTGGGTCTACAAAAAAATCAGAAAATTATCCGGGTGTAGTGGCACATGTGTGTAGTCCCAGCTTCTTGGTAGGCAGAGATTGAGGAGGAAGGATTACTTGAGCCCAGAAGGTTGAAGCTACAGTGAGCCAGGATCATGCCACTGCACTCCAGCCTGGGTGACAGAGTGAGGCCCCGACTCAAGGAAAAAAAGAGACAAAAATGTTCAGTATGGTTGGAGTGAAGGCAATGAAGGGCTGTGTCAATGAAACTAATATTCCATTTGTTGTTTCAACAGAGGGGATTTAATTTAGGAATTAGTCCCACCAGTGTTAGAGGGCTGAAAGAAGGGGACAATAGTTGAAATTATCCAGTGATAACAAGAGAAATTGACAACCACCCCTTAGGCTGGGGAAGAGGCTGGAGGGGCCTCCAGCTGCCACTCGGATCTGTGGAGGGGCTCTACCTGGCTGCAGATGTCTTAATGTAGCTGGCCCCAGGCATTCTAGAAGAAACTGAGGATGAGCCCCTGACTGCTGCCGAGGGTGGAAGAACAGGAAATCTTCCCCTGCTCCCAGTTTCCCTATAGTGACCCCTGCTGGCAAAACCTAACAAGAAGCCCACCTGGCACGGATGCAGAGCCCCATTAGGAAGCACAGCATGGAAGGTTGAGTTTAGAGCTCAGAGAACCAACTGACACAGGAAGAGAGTGGTAGGAGCCGATGGAGCAGAGACGTAGGGGAACATCATTTAAAACATTATAGGTCTTGATAAGGAGTTTGTGTTTCATTTGAAGTAGCCATTAGAAGGCTTTAAGTAGGGTATTGAATGGTATGCTTTTCCTGTTAATAAGATCGCTAAGGCTGTGAAGTAGGGAATAGATGGTAGGGATGGGGGCAAAGATGGGCCCTTGGAAATTCTTTCATGTCTCCTCATCCCCAGGAGTTCAAGACCAGCCTGGGCAACATAACAAGACCCCCCAACTCTAAATTTTAAAAAAAAGCAGACTTTTAGGCTCCACCTGAAACTCACTGTAATTTGCATTTTTTCAAGTTCCCCCAGCAAAACTTTTCTAATCATTGAAAGAGAAAGGATTCAATAAAAGTCTTCTGACTCCTGTGCCCTGTTCACTGGACCAGACTGAGCAGTAGAACACTCTTGCCCTGCGTTTTGGGAAAAGAGAAGGTGTTGTTTAATCAGAAGTTTCAGTTAATTAAAAATTACTTCCTGTAGGCCAATCAGTTTCTTCACTTTATTATTGCATTTTCTTCTAAGCACTCTCTTCTTTGGAGTTAAAAATCCACTCCCTTTTTAATGACCATTCTTTGAGACCATTTTTTAGTTTAAATAACAACCCTCTAGCAAATGTTTGGTATGCTAATTCCAGGAAATTTATCAACTCTTGTGCCTATTTGGATTAGTATTACATTAGATGCTATAATAACACAAATAGTAAAACAATAATTATTTTGAAATATATTTCAAAATAAATACTTTTTTTGAAAAGAATAAAACATTTTTAAAAACTCCATCTTGCCTGGATAGTCAAGATTTGACATGCCTTGCGAAAGTTACAGATAGTGATGAAAACAAAGGATAAAAGAGCAAAAACCAAGTAATATGGCAGCGTAGGGTTTGGAATTAAATCAGAAAGCTTAAGAAAAGCTACTTAGCTCTTCCTGGCAGCCCTGATCATAAAGGAAACTTAGTAGGTTACAATCCACAAAGCTTGCCTCTAATAAAAAGATACTTGCCAAATAGAGCAAACTTTTCTCTGACTTTGAAGAAGAAAATTATTGATCATCTGATAAGGGACATTGAATAATACATGTATGGTGATTTGAAGGATACATGTATGGTGATTTGAAGGAAGTTTCCCAAAACTGTAAAATTGTTCTTAATGCGGCAGCTTGACATAGGTACTTTTTATGGGCATTAAAGTAAAATTTACAAGTGAGCTAAATTTACAAGTGATGTGTGGTGACATTGCTATATTGAAAGATTCTAGAAGATGTCAGTGTTTCTTAGGCCAGTTCTCCTGATTGCTGGTTGTCTCAGACTGTCTCTGGCTGGGAAAGAGGTCGTAGTCAACCCTGTCTTCAGGTTAGAATCACCTGAGGAGCTTTTAAAGACAATGTTGAACTGCCTTGATGGAGGGAGAGGGATCTGTGGTGACTGGAAAGGAACATGAAGAGTCTTTTGGTGTGTCAGTGATATTCTCTTTCTTAATCTGAGTGCTACACAGGTGTATTCAGTTTAAGAAAACTATGGACATAGGAACTGTACACTTATGACAAATGTACTTTTCTATATGTGTATTATATTTTAGTGAAAAGTTGTTTTTTTTTGTTTGTTTTTTTGAGTCAGAGTCTCACTCTGTCACCCAGGCTGCTACCCCAGCATCAATCTGCTGGGCTCAGGCAATCCTTCTGCCTCAGCCTTTCAAGTAGCCAGAACTACAGGTGCATGCTACCACACCCGGCTAATTTTTTGATATATTGTAGAGACGAAGCTCACCAAGTTGCCCAGGCTGTTCCCGAACCCCTGGGCTCTGGCAATCCTCTTGTCTCGGCCTCCCAAAGTGCTGGGATTACAATCTTGAGCCACCATACCTGGCGAAAAGTTTTTTTTTTTTTTGAGTTGGAGTCTCACTCTGTCGCCCAGACTGGAGTGCAGTGGCCGCTCCCGGCCACCGCTGCCTTGACCTGCTGGGACTCCGACGGTCCTTCCGCCTCAGCCTTCCAAGTAGCTGGAACTACAGGTGCACGCTACCATGCCCAGCTAATTTTTTGATTTATTGTAGAGATGAGGTCTCACTAAGTTGCCCAGGCAGGTTTCGAACCCGCGGGCTCAGGCAATCCACTCACCTCAGCGTCCCAAGGCGCAGGATTACAGGCTGAGCCACCGAGCCCAGCTGAAAAGTTATTTTTTAAAAAGCTCTTGCAACCAGGTGTGGTGGCTAATGCCTGTAATCCCAGCATTATAAAACCCTTTGTGTTTATTTTTTTCATATTAACATGTTTTATTAATTTGAGAACTTAATCAAATTACTATGTAAATCATCCACAGTGTAGTAATTTAATAATGTATAGACATTAAAAAACATGACATTTAAGTCTTATATACACCTGTAAAACAAGTTAGACTATTATAAGTGTAAGTGGCAACACAAATTTGCATTCCAATCCCAACATAGATATTTTTGTGGAAACGCATATTTTTAGATATCACAGACGTGGGTAGGAAATTCTTGGTAATAAGAATTTAAAGAGTATGACTTGTCCTTTCACTGTGGAAAGCTTAGATCTCATTTTTGCTTGAAGGCAGAGCCAGCTTTTATCAAACTCTGCTTGAAGATGGAGCCAACAGCAATAACTTTGGATGTATGCATATGCTTGAACAAGTTGCAGAGCAAAGTAAATATAAAGCAAAAATTGGAAGAAATTATTTTGGCAAAGATTTAAAGGCAGGAAATATCAATTTTCTCTGTTTAGTACCATGATATGAACAATCTCAGCAGGCTTGCAATCCTGTGACCCGCCAGGGTGAAGTGGCACTCCACATGTGCCTAAAGTGAGAGGATTGGCACACTCACACTGCTAGTGGTGGTGGTGTTTCCCTTTCAATCCATTCAAATGCTCAAGAATATCATGATTTGGGTATACTAACTTGTTCTTTCTAAGAGGAATTAGTTAAACTTCTTCAGGCCATTCCCAGAATGTACAGTTGAACTTTATTTTCACAAGGAGATAGCTGCTTTTCTTTTTAGTTATGAAAGGAGAGTTTTTATCAGTTCATCAAAGAGTTCCATTGAATTAAGTATCTGTTAAAAGAGAAGGGGGGGCACACTGTATCAAGGAGGGTACATACATAATGAACATTTGTGTACCTAACCCTGAATTGTACCCCACATCTTTAAAATAAATAAAATAAAAAATAAAAAAAGAAAGGAGACTAGTAGCAAACACTGTGGAAACAAACTTAAGGAAACAATTACATTTACAGTAGCATCAATAAGAATCAAATACTTAGGAATGAAGTTAGCAAAAGCAGTTCAAGACCTGTGTACTAAAAACTATAAAACATTGCTGAGAGATATTAATGAAGTTCTAGATAAATAGATATATCATCAGAACACTCATGATTGGTAAGATGACAAATTTTGTCTAACTTATATACTTAATGCAGTCTTTATCAAAATCCCAACAGACTTAAAAAAAAAATTGACAAACTTATCTTAAAATAGCCAAAGAGCCTAATACATAGCTAAAAACAGGCTGGGCATGGTGACTCACATCTCTAATCCCAACACATTGGGAGGCCAAGGTGGGAGAATCACTTGGGCCCAGGAGTTCAAGATCAACCTGGACAACATAGCAAGACCTTCACTCTACAAAAAAATAAAGTAATTAACTGGGTGTGGTGGTGTCCACCTGAATTTCTAGTTGCTTGGGAGGCAGAGGTGGAAGGGTCACTTGAACCCAGGAGGTCAAGGCTGTGATGAGTCGTGATCATGCCACTACACCTGCCATTCTACTCCAGCCTGAGTTCACAGAGTGAGACTCTGACTCAAAAAAAAAAAGAATCCCAACAGACTTTTAAAAATAAAAATTGACAAGCTGATCCTAAAACAGTCAAAAGCCTGATATGTAGCGAAAAACAATTTAGAAAAGCCTAATAAATTTGTGGGTTTAGGTGCTTTAAAATGTATTTAAAAACTACAATAATCAAAATGGCATGGTACTGGTATAAGGGTAAACATACAGATTAGTTGAACAGAATAAAAAACTCAAAAATAAACTTAACCCATAAGTAGTAGTCAATTGATTTTTGAATACAGGTGCTAAAGTAATCCAATGGAAGAAAGGAGAGTTTTTTCAAAAAATTGCACTGAAGCAATTGGATATCTCTTTGCAAAAAGATGAACCTATAGTCTAGATCCTAGACCCCACCTTTCACAAAAATATTAACTTGAAGTATATCATAGACCTAAAACTATAAAACTTCCAGAAGAAAGCATAGGAGAAAATCTTTGAGACCTTAGATTAGGCAAAGATTTTTTATACATGATACTATAAGAATGATTCATGAAAGAAAAATTGATAAAGCAAATTTCATCAGCATTTGAAACTTTTTACTCTTCCAAATAAACCACTAAGAACACAAAAAGAAAAGCCACAGACTGGGAAAAATTATGTGCAGAACATGTATTTGATGAAAGACTTGTATCCAAAATATAAGGACTCAATTATCAGACAACCCAGTTTTTTTAATAGACAAAATATTTGAATAGACACTTCACCAGAGAAGACATAAAAATGCCCAAGAAACCCATTAAAAGATGTTCAACATAATTAGCCATTAGAGAAATACAAATTAAAACCTCATTGAGATACAACTTCATACTCATTAGGCTACTGTGATCAAAAAGAGATGGTAAGTATGGGTGAAGATGTGGAGATATTGGAACCTCATACATTACTGATGGGAACGTAAGCTGGAGCAGCCACTTTGGAAGTCAGCTTTGCAACTTCTCAAAAGGTAAACATAAGAAAACGTATGAATCAGTAACTCCAGTTCTTGGGTGTATATTCAAAAGCAGTGAAAACATATATCCTTACAAAAATCTATATGTGAATGTTTATAGCAGCAGCATTCATAATAGCCAAACATGAAAGCAAAGCAAATGTCTCTAAAGTGATGAATCGATAAATAAAATGTGGTATATTCATACAGTGGAATGTTCTTCGGCAGTAAAAAGGAATGACATGCCGACATGTGCTAAAAACCGGATGAAGCTTGAAAATATGTTCAGTGAAAGAAGGCAGCCACAAAAGTCTGTGTCATATGATTCCCTTTATATAAAGTGTCAACAAAAGGCAAATCTATAGAGACAGAAAGTAGATTAGCGGTCGCCTAGTGCTGGGGGTGTGTGGGGAATGGGAAAGGAATGCCAATATGTATAGGATTTCCTTTGTGGGGGTGCCAAAACTTACATTAGGTCTTAGCATGTTTGATTATGGTAGTGATTGCACAACTCTGTGGGTGCACTGAGAATCATTGGGTGGGGTGAGTTTTAGGGTATATAAGTTATATCTCAATGATGTTTTAAAAGTGCACTGCCACTACACACCCACTAGAATGGCTAAAGTAAACTTGACTGATTATATAACATGTTGGCAGGGATATGGGGAAACCTGGAACCATCATAAATTGCTGATGGAAATGCAAAATAGTACAGCTGCTTTAGAAAACAATTTGACTGTTTCCTAAAAAGTGAAGCATATCCTTACCATATCATGGCCTAACAATTGCATCCCTGAGTATTTACCCAAGAGAAATGAAAAATATGTTCACACAGACTTGACCATGAATGTTTATAACAGCATTATTCATAATAACTTCAAACTGGAAAAAACCCAAATGGATGAGTAAACAAAATGTGGAATATCTACATGATGGAATCTATACTATAAAAAGAAATGAGCTACTGACACGTAGTAACACGAGTGAGCCTCAGGAAATTATGCTAAACCAAAGAAGCCAGACACAAAAGGCTTATGTACTCTATGATGCTATTTATATGAATTTTTTTTTAAAGGCAAAACCATAGAGACAGAAAGCAGGTCAGTGGTTGCTCAGGTCTGGAAACAAAGATTGACTGCATATGGTCACGTGGGAACTTGTTCAGGTGACAGAAGAGTTCTAAAGCTGGATTGTAGTAATAGTTGCACAGTTGTATAGATTTACTAAATTCATCAAATTATAAATGGGTGAGTTCTGTGTATTGTAAATCATACCGCAAAAACCTCCCCAAACCAGGGAAGACTAGGTTACAGACCCATTGACTTGACGTAACGTAAGTGTTTAACTATTTTAGATAAAATACGAAAATTGAACTTTGATTTAAAAGAAGCAGGCTGGATGCTATGGCTCACACCTGTAATTCCAGCACTTTGGGAAGCTGAGGTGGGAAGATCGCTTGAGGCCAGGAGTTTGAGACCATCCTGGGCAACATAGCTAGGCCCTGTCTCTACATTAGATGGATAGGTAGATAGGCAGGCAGGCAGGCAGGCAGATAGAGATAGACAGATAGATGGATGGATGGATGGATGGATGGATGGATGACAGACAAAACAAAACTCCAAACTCACCAGAAATTGTGACTATCCAGCATTGTATCTATGTCTCGTACTGTGTTCTTTCCTGTCACCAGGATGTGGGTTTTTCTGTTCATATGAGTTTCCCAGACATCTGAAACTTACCCCCTTAATTCTGAAATGTTCTTTGAACTGAACTGTTTTGAAATAGGGTAGACCATGCTTCTTCCTTTTTGTAGTCCTTTGGTTATGACTATAATACACGCATTACGTTAGGGTTTCTCCTGTTCTCAGAACTGCTGGTGGTGGAGTGTTACTTCATTCCTCACCAAGTCATCTGAGCCCTTTGCCTTTTGCATTCTCCTGTTTCCTCCCTTTTTGCTGTCAGCGTGTTTACTCTTAGAGATCTTGCTATCCTTCAGTTGCTGATTTTCCTCTTCTATGGGCTAGAAAACCAGATACGTGGATGTGTTAAAATTCTGAGTAAGTTAGAAGTACCTAGGCTGACGTCCGAGGGTTTCTTGTTTCACTTAATGTATATGGCAGGAGTCCCTCCTGATTCACAGTTCCACTTTCAGTGGTTTCAGTTACCTGCAGTCATCCATGATTTGAAAATGTTACTTGGAAACTTCCAGAAATAAACAACTTGTAAGTTTTAAATTGCAGTTCTGAGTGGCAAAATGAGATCTCATGCAGTCTGCCTCATCCCACCCAGAACATAAATCATTCATTCCTTCATCCAGCATCTCCATGCTCTTGCTTCCTGCCCATTAGACACTTATTAGCCCTCTCAGTGACCAGATCAACTGTTGTGGCACCACAGTGCTCGTGTCCAAGTAATGATTGTTTTGCTTAATATTGGCCCCAAAGTGCAAGAGTAATAATGGTAGCAATTCAGATATGCCAAAGAGAAACCATAGCATGCTTCCTTTAAGTGAAAAGGTGGATGTTCTTGACTTCATAAGGAAATAAAAAAACCTATGAGCTGAAGTTGCTAAGATCTATGGTAAAAGTGAAGCTTCTATTCATGAAATTGTGAAAAGGGAAAAGGAAATTCACTGTTTTGCCTACATACTCCCAGACTGCAAAAATTGCGCCCATAGTGCACGATCACTGCTTAGTTAAGGTGGGAAGACATTCAATTTGTGTGTGGAAGACACAAACCAAAATGTGTTTCAGTTTTCAGCAGTCCAGTTCAGTACTGTCCACAGTTGCAGGCATCTCTAATAGTCTTGAAGCATATTCCCTGAGGATTAAGGGGGCACTACTGTATACTTTAACACATGACTTTTCATTTGCTTCTAGCTTTTCTTCTGGAAAGGTGACATTGGTAGACAGTGACCTGAAGATAAGTGAGCTATTACTGTGCTAGTGTCCTGTTCAACTTTTAGATACCATGGTTTCAGTTCTAGGTCAGTTTTACATGGAGACAGAGTCAATAAATCTCCCTTGCCACCTTGAAGCCTTTTACTCTGTGACATTTTACCCTAATGGCAATATTATTTTAAATTAAGATACAGACTTTTCTGTACCATATGACCCAGCAATTCTATTTTTGGTATGTACCTAAAAGAATTTAAAGCAGGAACTCAGATACGTGTATATCAATGTTCATAGCAGCACTATTCACAGTAGTTGAAAATTAGAAGTAACCCACGTGTCCTTCACTAGCTGATGGATAAATCAAAATGTGGAAATACATGAAGTGGACTGTTAGTTTTTAAAATAAAGGAAATTCTGATACATGCTACGTGAATGAACATTGACAAATTATGCTAGATGAAATAGCCAGACTCAAAGAGACAAACATTGTACAGTTCCATTTATATGAGTTACCCTGACTAGGCAAATTCATAGAAACAAAGTAAAATAGAGGTTACCAGGGACCAGGGAGAAAAAAAAGAGGGAAATTATGTTTGGGATGATGAAAACATTTTGGAGGTGGATGGTGGTGATGGTTGTATAACATGATGAATGTACTTAATGCCACAGAGTTGTATATTTAAAAGTGGTTAAAATGGTAACTTTTATGTTATATATAATAATAAAAAGAACTACAGATTCTTCTTATTTAGGTAAGTCTCAAGGCTTTAGTGTGGCCGTTTCAGGTATTTTTTTGGAAATAGATTTTGATAGAGACTGTAGTGTACTTATTACTCATATGGGGAAGGCCTCCCCAGATGAAGACAATTTCAACCTGCATCAGAGCTTTGCCAGTTGAGAACTACCTAGTAAGTTTGTTGTTTTATTTCTCACTTCTAGGCTATCCATCCAGGGTATGGTTTTCTTTCAGAAAACATGGAATTTGCTGAACTTTGTAAGCAAGAAGGAATTATTTTTATAGGGCCTCCTTCATCTGCAATTAGAGACATGGGTATAAAGAGGTATGAGTTTATGTCTTTTTAAATATAACCATACTGGGGGGAGCACATAACATCATTAAGGGAACCTCGTCCTAAACCAGGGGAGTGAAGACCGGTTGGGGGCCCAAACTTCACCTGCATGTAGACTTCTTATGTACCTAATCCTGACTTGTACCCCACAGCTTTACAATAAAATAAAAAAAAAATAATCATATGGAGGTCAGTTGAAATCATTTGTATTACTATAATAGGTGTTTTAATTATACTCTTGTTGCAGGCATAAGTCATTTATCTGTAATAAAAAGGGAAATGCCACTGAGTTAAAGAAAATATTTAATTAGTTGCTAATATATTAATTAGGTTTGGGGAATAAAAATAAGTTGGGATCAGCTACCACATGAAACTAATAGGCATTTTAATATTTGTATTAATATTTGTTGTCTCAGACTGTAGTTCTTTCTTTACCCATGGGATGTTTTCTTTAAAGAGTTCTACTGTAATTTGTAGAGTGAGCTGTATTTGTATTTTTCTTGAATGAAATAATTCATAGAAGACTAGGAGTGGTGGTTCATGACTATAATCCTATCACTTTGGGAGGCCAAGGCAGGAGGATTGCTTGAGGCCAGGAGTTCAGGACTAGCATGGGCAACATAGTGAGACCCCATCTCTACAAAAACTAAAAAAAAAAAAAAATTAGCTGGGTGTAGTGGCATGCACCTGTAGTCCCAGATACTTGTGAGGCTGAGGTAGAAGAATTGCCTGAGCCCAGGGGATCAAGGCCTGTCTCTAAAACAAAACAAAAAAAAAGAAGTATTTCATAAATTGGTGTGTCTTTTTTTTTTTCCAACTCTAAAGCACATCTAAATCCATAATGACTGCTGCTGGAGTGCCTGTTGTGGAAGGTTATCATGGTGAGGACCAATCAGACCAATGCCTGAAGGAACACGCTGGGAGAATCGGTTATCCTGTCATGATTAAAGCTGTCCGGGGTGGAGGAGGAAAAGTAAGATGATGTGTGCTTGTGTTTACCATTTCAGGCTAGTCTTCTTTGTTTTATTCATGTTGTAGTTATAACTCTCTTCTCTCTTAGGGCATGAGGATTGTTCAAGCAGAAAACGAATTTCAAGAACGGTTAGAGTCAGCACGGAGAGAAGCTAAGAAGTCTTTCAATGACGATGCTATGCTGATTGAGAAGTTTGTGGACACACCAAGGTGGGTTGAGCTTATTTTTCTGACCCAGATTTTTTAAATTAAATTACAAAAGTAGGCGGGGCGTGTTGGCTCAGCCTGTAATCCCAGCACTTTGGGAGGCCGAGGCAAGAAGACTGCCTGAGTCTAGGGATTCTAGACAAGCCTGGACAACTTGATGAGACCTCGTCTCTACATAAATCACAAAAATTAGTCCATCGTGGTAGTGTGTGCCTGTAGTTCTAGCTACATGGAAGACTGAGGTGGAAGGATTGCCTGAGCCCAGCAGGTCGAGGCTGTGGTGGCCATGAACAGCGTGCCACTGCATTCCAGCCTGGGCGACAGAGTGAGACTCCAACTCAAAAAAAAAAAAATTTTTTTTAAGTAATGCATGCACATTCTATAAAATGTAAAATTGTCATAGTACATAAGTACATTAAGTTTTTCAATTCCACCCCTTGATGTAACCATTGTTTATGGGATGGTACGCATTCATTCAGGCATTTTCTATGTGAATAGAAACATATATACATGTGTATATAGAAAACAAAATACATAGCTAAGAACAGTGAATAGACTCTTATATACTATTGTATACTTACGTATTATACACTAATATCTTAGACATCTTTCCATGTCAGTAAATACAGGTCTACCTCATTCTTTTCTTTGATGGCTTAACGGTTCCATGATATTGATATACCATTAATTCATTCAGTCTGTTTCTTGAAAGTTGATGAAATTTAGGGTTTTTTCAATATAAAAAAATTATTGTAATAAATTAAACTGTATTTATAGAACTCTGAGCATCAGTTGAGATTCTCAGAAAATGGAATTAGTTACCCAAGTTGAATTATAATAAAAAGTGATATATTAATAAATAATAATAGCAGTTAACATTTCTATTGTACTTACCATGTACCAGATTCTAAATATTTTACATATACTAAGTAATCTTGCAGTCCTTCTAGTTCTTTTTTTTTTTTTTTGAGTTGGAGTCTCACTCTGTCACCCGCACTGGAGTGTAGTGGCATACTCCTGGCCACCACAGCCTCGACCTACTGGGCTCCGGCGATCCTTCCGCCTCAGCCTTTCAAGTAGCTGGAACTATAGGCGGATGCTACCATGTCCAGCTAATTTTTTATTTATTGTAGAGACAAGGTCTCCCCAAGTTGCCTGGGCTGGTCTTGAACCCACAGGCTCAGGCATTTCACTCACCTCAGGCTCCCAAAGTGCTGGGATTATAGGCTGAGCCACCGAGCCCAACTAGTCCTTCTAATTCTAATCTAATTCTTACAACAACTTCATTAGGTAGGTACTATTCTCATTTTACAGATGAGGACAGTGTTTTGTTTTGTTGTAGAGAATTACCTTAGACTGGGTGATTTATAAAGAGAAGAGGTTTGTTTTGGCTCACAGTTCTACAGACTATACAAGAAGCATAGTGCTGGCATCTCTTTCTGGTGAGGGCCTCAGGAAGCTCACAATCATGGCAGAAAACGAAGAAGGAACAGGCATTTCACATGGTGAGACAGAGAGAAAGAAAGAGAGGAGAAGTTGCCAGCCTCTTTTTAATAATCAGGTTTTATGTGAACTAACAGAGTAAGAGCTCACTCATTACTGTGGGAAGTGCACCAAACCATTCATGAGAGGTCTGCTCCCATGACCCAAGAATCTAATAGGCCTCACCTATAACACTGAGGATCATATTTTGTTATTTGTTTTTGTTTGTGTTTTTTGAGTTGGCGTCTCCCTCTGTCACCCAGGCTGGAGTGTAGTGGCATGCTCATGGCCACGGCAGCGTTGACCTGCTGGGCTCAGGTGATACTTCTCCCTCAGCCTTCCAAGTAGCTAGAACTGCAGGCATGCACCACCATGTCCAGCTAATTTTTCTTTATTTATTGTAGAGACAAGGTCTTGCCAAGTTCCTCAGGCTGGTCTCGAAACTCTGGACTCAGGCAATCCTCTCACCTCCGCCTCCCAAGTACTGGGATTACAGGTGTGAGCCACTCTGCTCAGTTGAGGATCATATTTAAACATGAAATTTGGAGAGACCAAATATCCAGACTATATGAGACACTAAATAACAGAGCAGTCGTATTACTTGTCTGAGGTCAGCCAGCTAGTAAGTAGTAAAGCTGAGATTTGAACCTAACAGGTTTGACTCTAGACTTCATATTCTAAGCCACTGCACTAAACTACTTCTTTAGGTACCACTGTTGCAAATGAAGTGAGGAATTCTAAATAGTTATGTTTTCTGGAATTTTATTTTCATGTTTATTGTTTAAAATAAGTTTCTGGCCATGTGTGGTGGCTCATACCTATAATACCAGCAATTTGGGAGGCTGAGGCAAGAGGATTGTCTGAGCCCAAGAGTTCAAGACTAATCTGGACAATGTGACGATACCTCGTGTCTACAGTAAAATTAAAGAATTAGCCAGGCGTGGTGGCACATGCCTGTGGTCTCAGCTACTTGGAAGACTGAGGTAGAAGCCCAGCAGGTTGAGGCTACAGTATTCATAATTGTGCACTACACTCCAGCCTGGACAACAGAGTGAGTTCTTGACTCAAAAAAAAAGTTTCTTTATAAAGTTTCTTGTTCTATAGATATGTGTGTATGTGTGTGTGTATGTGTGTGTATGTGTGTGTGTGTGTGGTGTGTGTGTGTGTGTGTGTGTGTGTAAATTTATATATTTATATTTATATGACCTATAAGTCAGGTGAACAGAATAAATTATTGGGGAACTATGACCAGAAAGGGATTTACCTTGAAGGTAATAAACTTGAAGCTTCCCTTGCGTGAGCCCCTTGGAACTGTCCCTAAGCATAGCATAGTAAATGAAATTCAATTAGAGTTCAGTTGTTCACATTTACATTTATACATGTATTAGCTGCAAGAGTCTAGACCATATAGCCTAGGTGTGTGGTAAACTACACCATCTAGCTGTGTGTGTGTGTGTGTGTGTGTGTGTGTGTGTGTGTGTGTATGTGTATATTGCCAAAAATAGTGTATATGAATTTTAAGTATGACATTTGCTCAAAAGATGGTGTTAGTCAAATGAATGTTGGTATCATACGACAGGCAGGACAGTCAAAGAAAATGGTGGAAGTGCAGTTGAGCAAATGTAATATTGCACATTGCTACCATAATTCAATTCAACTCCTAAGAGTAATACATAGATAATATCTCTTAAAATGTGTATACATTTTTGGTACCCCTTTATTTATTTGTTTGTTTGTTTTCCTTTATATATTACCTGGCATACTACTTTCCTCATAGTAGGTAATCAGTACTATTTTTTAAAAAATATACAAGTAATATGAATGTATTACAAACTTTTAGAAAACACAGGAGATGGAAAACAAAATAACTCATATATTATTAACATTTCTACATACAGTCATGCATTGCTTAATGATAGAGATACGTTCTGAGAAATGCATTGTTAGGTGATTTAATCACTGTGGGAACATTGTAGAGTGTTTGCTCTTGCACAAACCTAGATGGTATAACTTACTACACCTAGGCGATATGGTATAGAGTATTGCTCCTAGGCTACAAACCTGTACAGCATGTTACCATACTGAATTCTGCAACACAATGTTGTAACACAATGGCAGGCACTTGTGTATCTAAATATATCCAAACATAGGAAAGGTAGTATGTTGCACTAGTGTCACTAGATGCTAGGAATTTTCAACTCTATCTTAATCCTATGAGATTACCATTTTGTATGCAGTCTGTTGTTGACTGAAATGCTATGTGGTGTGTGACTGTATTTCTATTTTGTGTTTTCTAGTAATATTTGAATATCATGATAATACTGTATGTACTTTATATCCTGCTAGATAATTACCTGTTGAACTAATGGAGTGCCAAAAGGTTGTCAGGGTAGTAAATATTAAGATGTTTTATAAATCCAGTCAGAACTATTAAGTGTGTCTGAAGGACTTGGATCGAAAACCATCTTTAAAAGGTATTATTTTAGAAGGAAAAAAAAAGAAGACAGATTCCTTCCTCAGTTCATATTCAACACATGTTCTAGATAGGTTGAAAACACAAGTAGGAAAATAAAAATTTTAGAACTCTTAGAAAATATCAAGATACTCTTGACAGAAACCAGCTGTATCTGGCTATCTATCTGTCCAGACTTACTGCTGAGTTGGAGCAGCTGGAATTTAATGTACCACTTGATTCTCAGACTGTTTTAGACACTGTGCTCCAGAAGCTCTAAGTTAGATAAAGCAGCACAGAAAAGGGTCAGAGAAGGAAAATAACAAGAGTGACTTAATGACTACAGAAGTCATAACAAAACACAGATTGTCATTGAGTTTTCCTTGTAAGCAGCAAAAGGAAGAGTTCTCAGAAGTTCAAACTAACTTGTGAGAACTCAGGAAAGAGCTGCTCTGTGCTCTTGATATGGCCCACATGTTCCCTTCATGACTGGAATCCCTGCTATCATGTTTCCTTCCCTGGGGCAGCCAAAAGTTGAGAGAGACCATGGAAGAGGTAGAACTTCACAGTTGGAACTGAAAAACAAACACTTCAGCTCCCATATGCGAAGAACTTGGAAGTCATCACTCATATCTAAAAAGCAAGAAGAAAGCTGAACAAAATGAAAGTAAGTGACTTCAGACCCATCAGAGAATTGAGGCGACAGGACAAACCACCACTCTGAAGTCTGGACATGCGTGTGAAGACAGCAAGTCACACCCTAGATCAGCTTACCTGGAGCAGGGGCTGCTAGAGCCATGACACTGAAATGGGAATTTTGACAAGTAGCTAAGTGTGGTCTTGATCGTGAGATACTTCTTGGAGCCCAACCTTGGAGGGACCTCTCACTTTCATAAGTTTTACCTCCAGGAATCTAACCAGATTCTCACAGTAAAAATCTGAGAAAAAAATCCTCCATGTTTTGGGGCAGTGGGAGGGGAAAAGGAACCATTTTGAAATAGATCCAAAGCATTCTATTCTCCCTAATGAAAGAAATTCTAACACCATGGGAAATGTTACTAGACCCTTTTCCTCCTGGGAGCAAGTCAGTCAGCCAACTCCAAAACCCTGTAGCCTTCCTGCTTCACCTAATGGAAGAAAAAGAACAAGACTAAGAAACACTTCTCAGAACAAATACAGGGCCATTAAAAGACTGAGATTTAATCATAAATTTATAGAATGCTTTCCCTTCCCCATATTTTACTACTATGTTGCCATGGTCTGAATGTTTTTGTCCATTTAAAGTTCATATATTGAAGCTTAATCCCCAAGTTAGTAAGAGGTAGGGCCTCTGGCAGGTGATTAGGGCATGAGGGCTCTGCCCTCATGAATGGGATTAGTGTCCCCAGTAAAAGGGCTTGCGGGTGCCTATTTGCCACTTCCCTATTTCACCATGTGAGGACACAGCAACAAGGTGCCATCTATGGGGAACAGTCCCTCGCCAGACACTGAATCTGCCAATGCCTTGATCTTGCACTTCTCAGCCTGTAGAACTATAGGAAATACATTTTTGTTGTTTATAAATTACCTAATCTAAGATATTTTGTTATAGCAGCCAAAAAAGACTGAGACACATGTTACCAGGTCTCTGGGATATTAACAATGGATTACAACTAGAGGAGCTGTAAAATACAGACTCTAATTAAGAAGGAGTTTTTAGGGAAACCAAAGACACTCAGATTAAAGATAAAACCTCTGGCACCCATAGCTACTGCAGACATTAAACACAGCCTGTGTCCTAGCCAGGTTAACATAAGACCTCACTTTAAAGATCTGTTTACCTCATATTCTATTACCTGATACATTATGTTCTACTTTTAACAAAAAAATTACAAGGCATGCTGAAGGACAAGAAGAAGTACAGTCTGAAGAGGCAAAGTAAGCATCAGAACCAGACTAAGATATTACACAAGCCTAGGAGTTATCAAATAGGGAATTTAAACTGATTAATATGTTGAAAACTCTAAGGGAGTAAGTTGAGAATGTGCAAGAACAGGTGGGTAATGTAAACAGAGAGATGGTAACACTAAAAGAGAACTGGAAGAAAATGCCAGAAATGAGAAACATTAACAGAAATGAAGAATGCATTTGATGGACTCATCAGTAGGTTAGACACAGCCAAGGAACGAGTCAGTGATCTTGAACATACGTTAATAGAAGGTTCCCAAACTGAAATGCAGAAAGAAAAATAAAAAACAAAGCAAACAAACAAAAACAGAATATCCAAGAACTGTGGGACAAATTGAAAAGGTGTCTGTAACATGTTATTTGAATGCCATAAGGGGAGGGGAGAAAGCAGTAGGAGAAATGTTTGAAGTAGTAGTTACCAAGAATTTTCCAAAATTAATAACAGATACTCAACCATGGAATCAAGAAGTTCAGAGGACACTAAGTGGAATACCAAAATATCTACACCTGTGCACATCATATTCAAATGGCAGAAAAAGAAAGACAAATAGAAAATCTTTAAAGAAGCATAGGGTGGTGAGTGAGGGGAGAGTTTACTTATAAAGGAAGAAGGGTAAGAAATCCCTTCAGAAACCAGACAAACAAGAAGAAAGTAGAGTGAAACAGCATGTAAAGTGTTGAGGAAAAAAACCACCAACCTAGATAGCTATGTCCAGTGAAATTATCTTTCAAATGTCAAGAAGAAATACTTTATCAGACAAACAGAAATTGAGCAAATTCATCACCAGTAGACCTGCCTTGTAAGAAATAGTAACAGAAATGCTTCAGAGAAAAGGAAAATGATGTAGATAAGAAATGTGAATCTAAAGAGAATTAGAGAAGGAATAGGTGAAGGTAAAATAAAATCTCTTATTTTTCTTTTTTCTAAATTGATTGAACAGAGAGCAGTTTGTTCAAAATAATGGTAATGATGTATTTGACAATTATAGCTTAGGATAAATAAAAAGAGGAAAAGTCAACAAGACCAAAAAAAAAAAAAAAAAAAAAAAACAGAAAAGAAGGAATCAGCTCCTAAGTATTTTATTAAGAGAATGTATTGGACAGGTTGGAAAATTAAAAAATGGAACATTTAGGAAAGAAGATATATCAAGAAGATATATCAAGTGGTTAAATGTAGTATGTCATAAGGTAAACAAAAAGAATAGAAATACCCCATTGTGCTGACACAGTACATTTACAAGACTTCCTGGCTTTTAAATTTCCTCTATGTTGACAGTTTTTCTTTTTAAAAATCAGCCAAAAAAAATTTTGCTGATCGTTTATTTCTGTATTATGGTAGTGAACATGTGAGGTGAACTACAGTGTGAACATATACTTTCATGTTCACCAAATGGTCTATATTAGCCTTATTTTCACAAGTGTTATGTGTATTCATTCATAATATTTATCATACTTTTACAATTTTATACTTAACGTTAAAGTTCCTTTTTTGAGTTTTATTATGATTTAATGTTAGTATATTCTTAAAATATGAATGATCCATATTAATTTAATTTATTTGAATTTCCTGGATGAGCCATTTTAATTTCAGTCTTTCATAGTTTATAAAATCTGACTTGAAAGGGTTGTTTTAAAAAGACAGGTCATAAAAACATTCTGTTTGACAATCTATGAATTGTGAGTATAGTTTATAATTTTGATGAAGTCAAATTTGTCAGTATTCTCCTTGACAATTAGTACTTTTTGTTACTAATCCCTACTTTAAGTCTCTGTATTCTGCTTTTTAAAAGATGTATTTTTTTATTAGAGTGGAGGAATATGCTTTTCTTATTGGCTATTCATTTTTTTTTCTCTTAAATGCTCATTCTACAAATGGAAACTTTTTCACTGAGTTTTTACAGGATTATAGTTTTGCTTCTAAATATATAATCTATTTTGAGGTCAAAATATATCTTGACCATTGCTTTGTTAAACCCTTTCTCCATGTGGCTTTTTGAGCTGTGGCCATCATGTTTCCTTAATACCCCTCCACTCCCCGCTTCACTTTCTAAATAGAAATGATGGAATCCTGTTCATTGTGGCTAACAGTTTAGTTTAATAAATGTGTTATTTATCACTGTTAACAAAGTATATAACCATGTGTGTTGCTTTTAAATAGGCATGTGGAAGTCCAGGTGTTTGGTGATCACCATGGCAATGCTGTGTACCTGTTTGAAAGAGATTGTAGTGTGCAGAGGCGACATCAGAAGATCATTGAGGAGGCCCCAGCGGTAAGGACTTTGTAAAAGAAATTTGTAAACTTTTCTCTCTAATGTGAACTTTATTACTCTGATTTTCACATCTGAAATCTGTGAAGCTACTGTCTCCCACCTCCCAAACTCCTGGTGGCCACTTCCCAATAGTAGTGGAATGAAAAGATCTCCTGTAGTGTTGGGGGTGAAGAGGTTTTGATGTTCTGGGGGTCCCAAAACAAGACTGTCTTCTTCCTGGGTGAAATCTGGGAAAATCTGTTCTGATCCCAAGCCTGACTTAGAGTGGCTGTCTAGTGAGGTTTCAATGCACATTTTATTTTTATTTTATTTATTTTTTTGAGTCAGAGTCTCAAAAAACTGCACAATCACAGTTCACCGCAGCCTCCAACTTTTGGGCTCAGGCGATCCTTCAACCCCTCAAGTAGCTGGGACTACAGCGCACCACCGTGCCTGACTAATATTTGTATTTTTTTGTAGAGACAAGTTCTCATTTTGTTGTCCAGGCTGATCTTCCTGGGCTGTCAGGAAGAAGTAGCAGTCCTCCTACTTCTTCCTCCCAAAGTGCTGGGATTGCAGGCATTTTGAATTGTAATTAACTTAATTCTAGTGAATTAATTCATTACATTATAGGAACAGAATGAAATGGTCTGGTTAATTGAATGTATTTTTTAATGAAGACTCTTTTTTTTTTGATTGGAGTCTCACTCTGGTGCCCAGACTGGAGTGCAGTGGCCTCTCCCGGCCACTGCAGCCTCGACCTGCTGGGCTCCGGCGATCCTTCCGCCTCAACCTTCCCAGTAGCTGGAATTACAGGCATGCGCTACCACACCCGGCTGATTTTTTTTTTTTATTTATTGTAGAGATGAGGTCTCACTGCCCAGGAGGGTCTCGAACTCGCAGGCTCAGGCAATCCACTCACCTCAGCCTCCCAAAGGCACAGGATTACAGGCTGAGCCACCAAGCCCGGCTTAATGAAGACTTTTAACTATTTTATGTTCCTAAAATATACTAGTTGTTTTCCTGCGTTAATGGTTATATTGTAAAGAAAAGAGCATCACTCCTTTGGCAGCTTTTGTTCCCTTAACATGTTTGCATCTCTTTGAGCTTTCTGCTTGCTTTGTTTAGATTATTATCTGTGTCAAGACCTGTGACCAGAACTATGTATTTTTGGATTTACATTTCTTTGGAGCCTGCTACTGTCATAGGCTCTTGTTCAGGTTATATACATTTTTTTTTCAATAAGTATTTTCAAAAAGTCAGGGATCAGAGGTTTCTGGTTAATCGGTTAGTCTTATACTATATTTAAAATTCAGTTTCTATTTAGAGTATATTATACCATTTGAAGTAAATTGTCAATAATAACTCAGGCAGTGATTAATTAAATATATATTTGTAGAGCACTGTTTTAAAACATAAAAAGCTTTTCTTATTAATAGGCATTTCTTTTTTCTTTCTTTTTTTTTTTGAGTTGGGGTCTCACTCCATCGCCCAGGCTGGAGTGCAGTAGCATGCTTGTGGCCACCCCAGCATCAACCTACTGGGCACCAGTGATCCTTCTGCCTCAGCCTTCCAAGTAGCTGTAACTATAGGCGCATGCTACCATACCCGACTAATTTTTTTATTTATTGTAGAGACATGGTCTTGCCAAGTTGCCCAGGCTGGTCTTGAACCCATGGACTCAGGCAATCCACTCACCTTGGCCTCCCAAAGTGCTGGGATTACAGGCTGAGCCACTGAGCCCGACCTATATGCATTTCTTTTCATGGACCTTTCTTATTAACTTGAAATCTCAAAGTTTTCCATTATTTCAAAATAATCATTAGGCACATGGTGCAGATTACCCTGTCATCCTGAAACCAACTAAGGATTGTTGAAGGTTTTCATATTGATACATGTAATTTTAAGTGGATATTCAGTTATGAAAGTTGTCATATAGTTGACAAGGGACAAGATATGTAATTATGCTGAAATTCATAAAAATTAGCAGAATCACTAAACTTTGGTATATTGACAGTTAAACTGGTATAGGACAGTAGTTCTTGATGAAATGTATAACGTGCCTTTTTATTTTTAATGCAATATATGATACATAGAAGTATAATACAGTGATGTGTTGCTTAACAGGACTTTTAAGAAATGCGTCATCACGTTATTTTGTCATTGTCTGAATATCATGGAGTGTACTCACACAAACCTAAATGGTACAGCCCACTACACAAGTAGGCTATTGGTATATATAGTCTGTTGCTCCTAATCTATAAACTTGTATAGCATGTTACTGCACTGAATACTGGAGGCTGTTGTAACACACTGGTAAATATTTGAATGTCTAAACATACCTAAACATAGAAAAAGTACAGTAAAAATACAGTATTAAAGATAAACAGCGGGCCAGGCACAGTGGCTCATGCCTATAATCCCAGCACTTTAGTAGACCAAGGCAGTTCAAGACCAGTCTGGGCAACATAGCAAGACCTCTTCTCTACAAAATATCGAAAAATTACTCAGGAGGCTGACACAGGAGGATCTCTGGAGCCCAGGAGCTGGAGTCTCCTGAAGGACCTGCCCGAGGCTGTTTTACAGTAAACTTTTTTAAATGGAAGAAATACACTTTAAAGCAGGGATCCCCAACCCCTGGGCTGTGGACTGGTACCAGTCTGTGGCCTGTTAGGAACTGGGACCGCACTGCAGAAGGTGAATGGCAGGTGAACAGAGTTCCATCTTCTGTCAAATCAGTAGTGGCATTAGATTCTCACAGGAGCACAAAGCCTATTGTGAACTGTGCATGCGAGGTTCTTATTAGAATCTAATGCCTGATGATCCCCTCCTCCCCATCCATGGAAAAATTGTCTTCCACGAAACTGGTCCTTGATGCCAAAAAGGTTGGGGACTGCTGCTTTTAAAGTATGATAAAAAGTAGTATAGTAAATGTGAACCAGTAACATAGTCACTTGTTATCATTATCAAGTGTTGTGTACTGTACATGATTGCGCTATTATGCTTTTATACGACTAGCTATGCGGTAAGTGTGTTTACACTAGTAGCACCACAAACACATGAGTAATGCCTTGTGCTATGATGTTTTGATGGCTATGATGTCACTAGGGGATAGGAATATTTCAACTTCATTGTAATCTTATGGGACTATCGTCACATATGCGGTCTGTCATTGACGTTCGTTGACTGAAACACCATTATGTAGCATCTGACGATATTGGAATTTAATGGAAATTTTTAGTAAGATACACTACTAATGGAGATTTATTTTAAATATTTTTTTTCATAGCCTGGTATTACACCTGAAATAAGAAAAAAGCTTGGAGAAGCTGCAGTTAGAGCCGCTAAAGCTGTAAATTATGTTGGAGCAGGTATGTTAAGATTTGCTTCTAATAGAAGAGACGAAACATTTGTTTATGTTTTAGAAGGCAAGAGAAGCAGATAGCTTTTAAATTAATGACTTTTAGGTTTTTTAAAAGATATATTGAGGGCCTATATATGCATAAATATGTTTATGTACATATGTATTCAAAACAAACATTTCACTAAACAGTACTTACGTTAGTTATATATGATGAGGTTTGATATTTTCTATTCTATTTAAAATAAAATCACTAAATTGATTTTTTTGCTTTTTTTAATAATAAACTTTGTTTTTTAAAATAGTTTTCAGTTTACAGCATAATTGAGGGAAAAGTACAGAGTTCCCATGTATCTCCTATCCCTTCCCACATATTTGTTAAAATTAATGAACCTACATTGACACATTGTCATCACCCAAGTCCATAGTTTACATTAGGACTCATTCTTGGTGTGGTGTATGTTCTGTGAGTTTTGCCAAATGTATAATAATGATATGTATCTACCATTGTAGTACTGATATGTATCTACAGTTAGCTGCAAAACAGACTCAGGCAAGTCCTTCAGGAAGTATTACAGAGGAAGGCGTTGTCATCATAGGAAATGACAGCTCCATGCGTGTTATTACCCCTGAAGACCTTCTAGTCAGACAAGATGTGGAGGTAGAAGACTGTCATGTTGATGACCCATAGCTAATATGTGTGTTTGTGTCATTTCTTTTCTTTTTTTTTTTTTTGAGTTGGAGTCTCACTCTGTCGCCCAGATTGGAGTGC
>NW_007258032.1:325273-342208 GCF_000164805.1 Carlito syrichta | reverse complement strand
GAGTGCAGTGGCCACTCCCAGCCACCACAGCCTCGACCTGCTGGGCTCAGGTGATCCTTCTGCCTCAGCCTTCCGAGTAGCTGGATCTACAGGCGTGCGCTACCATGCCCGGCTAATTTTTTGAATTATTGTAGAGATGAGACCTCGCCAACTTGCCCAACCCGCGGGCTCAGGCAATCCACTCATCTCAGCCTCCCAAAGTGTGAAATTACAGGCTGAGCCACCGAGCCCAGCTGTTTGTGTCGTTTCAGCAAAAAAGTTTCAAAAGCAAAAAAAAAATTTTTAATTTAAAAGATAGCAGAAATATTATATAATAAGGATGTAAAGAAAGAAAATATTTTTGTTCAGTTGTATAGTCTATTTGTGTTTTAAACTCAGAATTATGACTCAACTCATTACTCGTGTATTTACGGCACTGCCCTGAATATCTTCTGTGCTCTGCCTGTTCATTCCTCTCTTCTCCCTAAGCCCTGGCAACACTAATGTTTTTACTGCCTTCATAGATTTGCCTTTCTAAGAGGTCATATAGTTGGACAGATAGTACGTAGCCTTTTCAGTTTGTCTTCTTAGCCTTATAATACATTTAAGCTTCCTCCATGTCTTTTTGTGACTTGCTAGCTTTACTACTGAATAATATTTTGCTGATAGGGTGTTTGTTTTTTCTGCTGAATAATATTTTGTTCTCTGGATATACCAGAGTTTATCCATTCACCTACTAAAGGACATATCTTAATTTCTTCCAACTTATGGCAATTATGAATAAAACTATTAGAGACATCCATGTGTGGGTTTTTGTGTGGACATAATTTTTCAGCATAATTGCTGGATCATACGGTAAAAGAATGTTTTGTTTTGGAAGAAACTGACAAACTATCTTCCAAAGTGACTGCACTTTTTGCATTTTCACCAACAGTGCATGAGGGTTTCTGCTGTTCCAAGTCTTCTCTTCATTGGCATTGTCAGTGTTTTTTATTTTGATCATATGGCATCTTGTTGTTGTTGTTGTTTTAGATTAGAAAATAGAGTTTATTTAGAAAGTAAATTAGAGAGAGAAAGAGAAGATTCACCTCCCTAAGGTAGAGGAGGGAGCCAAAGCCAGGAAACATGGTGACAGCCATAGCTCAAATAGCACATGGCCACACCAGAGTCTAGTAAGGCAATGGCCAGTGTCTTGTTTTAATTTTTCCTTCTACTAGGCTCAGTAGCTCATGCTTATAATTCCAGCACTTTGGAATGCTGAGGTGGAAGGATTACTTGAGCCCAGTAGTTCAAGACCAGCCTGTGCAACATAGTGAAACCTCATCTCTACAAAAAACTTTTAAAATTAGCTGGGCGTGTTGGCGCATGCTTGTAGTCCCAGGCACTGGAGAGACTGAGGTGAAAGGATTGCATGAGCCCAGGAGTTCAAGGCTGCAGTGAACCATGATCATGCCACTGCACTCCAGCCTGGAAGACAGAGGAGTTGAGACCCCAACTCAAACAAAAAAAAAGGAAAATAATTTGCACTTCCCTAATAACATAGGATATTGAGCATTTTTAAAAACATGCTTACTTGCCTTTTGTATATCTTCTTTGATGAAGAGTCTGTTCAGGTTTTTCACCCATTTTTTAATCAGGTTGTTTGTTTTCTTATTGTTGAGTTTTAAGAGCTCATCAAATGTGCATTTACAGACACTGTCTCTCAGTCGGAAGCTTGTCTTCACTTCTTTTGACTTTGTCCTTCATAGGGCAGAAGTTTTAAATTTTAACGAAGTCTTGCTTATCAATTATTTATTTCATGGATCATGCCTTTGGTATTGTATGTAAAAAGACAGTGCTGTATCCAAGGTTATCTAGGTTATAATAAGCCCATCTGGGCCTGGTGCTTTTTGTTTTGGAAGGTTATTGATTATTGATTTAATTTCTTTAATAGATATATCCTGCTCAGATTGTTTCCTTTTTTTTTTTTTTTTTTTTCTGAGTTGGAGTCTCACTCTGTCACCCAGACTGGAGTGCAGTGGCCGCTCCCAGCCACCGCAGCCTCGACCTGCTGGGCTCCGGCGATCCTTCTGCCTCAGCCTTCCAAGTAGCTGGAACTACAGTCGTGCGCTACCACGCCCAGCTAATTTTTTATTTATTGTAGAGATGAGGTCTCGCCAAGTTGCCCAGGTGGGTCTCGAACCCATAGGCTCAGGCAATCCACTCACTTCAGCCTCCCAAAGCACAGATTGTTTCTTATGTGATTCTTGGCAGATTGTGTCTTTTAAGGAATTGGTTCATTTTGTCTAGGTTATCAAATTTGTGGGCGTAGAATTGTTCATAATGCTCCTTTATTATCCTTGTAATGTCCATGGGATCTGTAGTGATGGCACATCTTTCCTGTCTGTTATTCATGGTTTGTATTATCTCTTTTTTTTTTTCTTCCTTAAATTAGCCTGGCTAGAGGTTATTGATTTTATTAATCTTTTCAAAGAATCAGTTTTGGTTTTATTGATTTTCCTCTATTGATTTCCTACTTTCTATTGCATTGATTTTTTTTTTTTTAGATTAGAAAATATAGTTTATTTAAAAACTAAATTAGAAAGAGAGAGAGAGAGGAGATTCACCTCCCCAAGGTAGGGAATGGGGGCCAAAGCTTAAGAAAACATGGTCTAGCCATAGCTCAAAGAGCACATGGCCACACCATAACAGCAAGGCAGTGGCCTATTTCATTGATTTTTTTTTGCTCTAATTTTTGTTATTTATTCTGCTTACTTTGGACTTAACTTGCTCTTCTTTTTCTAGTTTCCTAAAATATAAGCCTATATTATAGATCTTGGTATTTTGTTCTTTTTTAATATATACATTTAATGTCATAAATTTCCCTGTAAGCACTACTTTCACTGCATTCCACAAATTTTTACTAAATATTTCCATGGAGAAGAAAAACTCTGAATCTTCAACCAATTGTTTGAGGGCTTGAGTTTGTAGGGCTTATTTTTTTTTAAGTCTCCAACTATAATAGTGGATTAGTCTTTTTCTCCTTGCAGTTCTCACTTTTTGCCAAGTGTATTTTGACACTCTGCTATTAGGTGCATGCATCTTAAAAATTGTTATGTTTTCTTGAGGGTATTTACCCTTTTATCATTGTGTAATGACTCTCTTTATCCCTGATTACTTTCCCTGCTCTGAAGTCTTTTCTGTCTGAAATTAATATAGCTACTCCCACTTTCTTTAGTGTTAACATAGTATTAATATATCTTTCTCCATCTTTTTACTTTAAATCTATATGTATCTTTTATATTTAATGTGTATCTTGCAGATAACATACAGTTGTGTCTTGTTTTTTTGTCTATTCTGACATTTTCTGCCTTTTTGACAGGTGTATGTATGCCATTGACATTTAAAGTGATGGTTTATGTAGTTTGATTAATACTACCCTATTTGTTACTGTTTTCTATTTGTTTCCCTTGTTTTATGTTTCCATTTTTATCTTCTATGTTTTTTCTGCCTTTCATGGATTTAATTGAGCATTTTATATGATTCCATTTTCTTTTCTTTTTAGCATATGAGTTATAGCCATAACCGTGTAACACCATTTTATTCACTACAACAGTAGTCCCATAAGATTATAATGGAGTTGAAAAATTCCTATCATCTAGTGATGTTGTAGTATTTGTAATGCTATAACACAATGCATTACCTCGTCTATGTTTAGATACACAAATACTTACCACTGTATTATCATTGCCTGTGGTTGTTATACAGTAATATGCTGTACAAAGTCCTAGGAATAATTGGCTGTATGATATAGACTAGATGTGTAGTAGGCTATACTATCTAGGTTTGTACATTTTATCATGTTTTCACAGTGACAAAATCACCTAACAGTGGTTTTTCAGAAGGTATCCCCATCATTAAGTAGTACATGACTATATATTTCTTTTTTGTTTGTTTTCTCACTGGTAGCCCTAGTTTGCAATATATATTCAGAGCTAATCCAGGTCCACTTTCAAATAACAGTATTACTTGACAATTAACGAGAGTACATTGTAGCAAGAAAATATTCCTAGTTCCTCTCTCTTTTCCCTTCTACCATTGCTATCATGCATTTTGTTTAATCATAAGCATATGTATATGTAAGCATACATTGTTACTATTACTATTTTGACCTGAATTTAGATAAGTTAACAATAAAAGAAATAAGTGTTTTTTTTTGAGTTGGAGTCTCACTCTGTCGCTAAGACTGGAGTGCAGTGGCACACTCCCAGCCACCGCAGCCTCAACCTGCTGGCCTCCAATGATCCTTCCACCTCAGCCTTCCAAGTAGCCGGAACTACAGGCACATGCTACCACACTGGCTAATTTTTGATTTATTGTAGAGACAGGGTCTTTCCAAATTGCCCAGGTGGGTCTCGAACCCACGGGCTCAGGCAGTCCACTCGCCTTGGCCTCCCAAAGTACTGGGATAACAGGCTGAGGCACCGGACCCGGCCAGAAATAAGATTTTTATTTTCTCTCACTTATTCATCCAGCGTTCATTCTTTCCTTATGTAGATCCAAATTTCTGATCTATATTATTTTCTTTTCTCTAAAGAACTTTTATTTATTTTTATTTTTTATTTTTTTGAGTTGGAGTCTCACTCTGTCGCCCAGACTGGAGTGCAGTGGCCGCTCCCGGCCCGCAGCCTCGACCCGCTGGGCTCCGGCAATCCTTCCGCCTCAGCCTTCCAAGTAGCCGGAATTATAGGCGCGCGCTACCACGCCCGGCTGATTTTTTGATTTATTGTAGAGATGAGGTCTCGCTGCCCAGGCGGGTCTTGAACCCGCGGGCTCAGGCAATCCACTCACCTCAGCCTCCCAAAGGCACGGGATTATAGGCTGAGCCACTGAGCCTGGCTTCTAAAGAACTTTTAAAATATTTCTCCAAGGTAAGTCTTCTGACAACACATTTTCTCAATTTTTGTTTGTCGAGAAAGTATTTATATCTCCTTAACTTTTGAAGGATAATTTTACATGGTACAGAATTCTAGATCGGTGATTTTTTTCTGTCAGTACTTTAAATATTTCGCTCTACTTAATTCCTGTTTGCATGGTTTCTGAGGAAAAATTACATGTAATTTTTATATTTGATTCTCTGTAGGTAAGTATTTTTTCTCTAGCTTCATTCAAGATTTTTCTTTATTTTTAATTTTCTGAAATTTCAATATGATATATCTAGGTATATTCATATATATATACACACACACACACACATGCATGCACAAACACAGGGGATGCCAAAAAAATGTATATACACATTTTAAGAGATGTTATCTATGTACTACTTTTTGAGTTGAATTAAATTATGATAGCAGCCGGGCTCGGTAGCTCAGCCTGTAATCCCACACTTTGGGAGGCTGAGGTGAGTGGATTGCCTGAGCCCGCAGGTTCGAGACCCACCTGGGCAACTTGGCGAGACCCCATCTCTACAATAAGTCAAAAAATCAGCCGGGCTTGGTAGCGCGCACCTGTAGTTCCAGATACTTGGAAGGCTGAGGCGGAAGGATCTCCGGAGCCCAACAGGTTGAGGCTGTGGTAACCGGGAGTGGCCACTCTACTCCAGTCTGGGTGACTGAGTGAGACTCCAACTTAAAAAAATAAAAAATAAAAAATTATGATAGCAACGTGTGGTATAACATTTCCTCAGCTGTTCTTCCTCCATTTTCTTTGACTGTCCTGCTTGTCACATGGTGACACTAAGCATTCATTGGGTTAACGCCATCTTTTGAGCAAACGTCATACTTAAAATGTGTATACATTTTTTGCGCACACCAGTGTATGTGTATATAAAACATTTATCTTCCTTGGTGTTCTCTGAGCTTTCTGGATCTGTGGTTTGGTTTCTGACAATTTGAGGAAATTCTGTCATTATTGCTTCAAATATTGGTTCTGTTCTTTTCTTTCCTCTCCTTTTAGTATTTGCTTTATATGTAGTTAGACCTTTTTAGCTGTCCTGTAGTGCTTGGATATTCTATTCTGTTTAAGTATTTGTTTCTGTTTTTCAGTTTTGGAAGTTTCTATTGTTATGTCCTCAAGTTCAGATATTCTTTCCTCTGCCACATTCAGTCTACTAATGAGTCCATCAAAGCATGCTTCATTTCTATTAGTGTTTTTTAAAAAATTTCCTTTTGATTCTGAGAATTTTCATCTGTCTGCTTACATTATCCAACTGTTCTTGCATGGTGTCTGTTTTTTCCATTAAAACCCTTAGCCTATTAATCATAGTTTATAACATTCCTGGTCTAATAATTCCATCATTCCTGCCAGATCTGACTCTGGTACTGATGCTTGTTCCATCTTTTCAAACTGTGTTTTTTGCCTTTTAGTATACCTTGTAATTTTTTGTTGAAAGGTGGACATGAGGTCGAGCGCAGTGGCTCATGCCTATAATCCCAGCACTTTGGGAGACCGAGGTGAGAGGATTGCTTGAGCCCGTGAGTTCAAGACCAGCTTGGACAACTTGCCAAGACCTCATCTCTACAATAAATCAAAAAATTAGCTGGACATAGTGGCTTGTACCTGTAGTTTTAGCTACTTGGAAGGCTGAGGCAAAAGGGTTGCTTGAGCCCAGCAGGTTGAGGCTGTGGCCAGGAGTGTGCAACTGCCCTCCAACCTGGGTGACAGAGTGAGACTCCAACTCAAAAAAAAAAAAAAAAAAGGAAAGAAAGAAAGAAAGAAAAATGGACATGATGTACTGGATAAAGGAATTTTGCTAAATAGGACTTTTGTAATGTGGTGAGATGTCAGGGGAAGTGTTCTATAGCCCCATGATTAGGTCTCAGTCTTTGACTGAGCCTGTGCCCCTGCACTATGAAGTTTACCAGTGCTTCTCAGTTTGTTTTGTTTTGTTCTCCCCATCCCTTAGATGGGACAGGATGTCTGGAGGTGGCTGGAGTTGGATACTTCTCTTCTCTCAGCCAGATTAGTCTCTGATAGCTTAGGCTCTGGCAGATTAATTCCTTTTACAGACAACCTTTTTAAGAAGAACTAAATGTTCTGGTGTGTTTTCAAATGGTTTCTTGTTACCCCTTCCCTGCTAGAAGCATGAGGGGGTTTTTCTCTGATACTCACTGTGAAGACCTTGTAAAGGTAAAACTCACAAAAGTGTGCAAGTCCTCCTGTGACTGGGACCCCTTGTAGTTTTTAAATGTCAGAGTTGTTCACATTGAGCTGCCAGCAGTTTGCTGGTTATAGTTCAGGCTTCTACTCAGAATCTCTGTATCTGCTTGTCTGTCTTTCTGAATTGGGTGGTAGCAGTTTACCCCGTGACCTGATTTTTCTGCCAGATTTAAGAAGAATTGATTTTTCAGCTTGTTCAGCTTTTTACATGCTAGGACAGAGTGGCAGCTTCTAAGTTCTTTATATGCCAGATCAGAAACCAAGTATCTTCACTTAAATTGATTTTAAAGTCCACTAAATAAGTTGTGACTACAGTTTGAGTAAAACAGTTTTAAATTATATTCACTTTAGGCTGAATGAAAAAAAAACTTCAACACAAAAGACTGCAAACTATTTCATTTATATGAAATCCTAGAAAAAACTGTAGTGACAGAAAACAGGTGGCTTCCTGGATCCTGGGGCTTAGGGAAGGGATTGATTGCATCTGGGAACAAGGGAGCTTTTGGGATGATAGAAATGTTCTATATTTTCATTGTGGTGGTTACGTGATTGTATTCAATTGCTAAAATCAACACACTGACACTTAAAGTAGTTACATTTTGTTGTCTAAAATTAAACCTTAATAAAGCTAAGGGAAATTTTGCAGGATTTAGTAGAATGCCAACAGATAAGACGTTAATATAAGGTTTAGTTGCTAAACAATCTTGCAGTGGGTTGCTGGCAAAAGAATTTTTAAAGGAAACTTTCAAGAGCCCAAAATCGGGGAGTAGCGGGGATGTTATATTTTCCTCTCCGGTGTTAGAATGAGATAGGCTGTCATGGTGTTAGGCTCCCGGGATCTTGGTACTCTGATGCAGTACCAAGCCTTGTTCTCATTGTTAACAGCAGCTGAGACTGATTCATAATTTGGGCTTACCATTTGCTCACATCCCCAAATATATTTTTCCATTGCTAAGTTTCATGCAGCTTTCTATTTTTGACTGAGATTCATTTGCTATTGCAATTGTGAGATGTTTTCTTTGTGAAATGCAAAACTTCCGTTGAATGAAGGCAGCAGCAAAACTTGATGTGACGCATTATGGAAGATTTTTATTTGTTACTGCTTATACACTATAGAAATGTGACCATGGTGTTTTATCTTTTAGGGACTGTGGAGTTTATTATGGACTCAAAGCACAACTTTTACTTCATGGAGATGAATACAAGGCTACAAGTGGAACATCCTGTGACCGAGATGATCACAGGAACGGACTTGGTGGAGTGGCAACTGAGGGTGAGAATATCTTTTTCTATCGAAGATCAGTTTTGAGAATAGTTACTTACCTTCTGACCTCCTAAAACAGATGTCATTTTGGACAGTGTCCAATTCTTGGTGATTGTGATGAGGACGGGAAAATGAGAGGTAAAAGGTGAAGGCACAACGGATGCTGTGGCTTGCTTGGCACTTAGGGACTACACTTCCTTATCTTCACTTCCCCTTAGGCATAGGCAGCCGGCAGGTGAGTCGCTGTCACTGAGCGTACTTGTGGCCATGTGTTTCAAAACCAAAGCCTCTTGCTCTACCTAAGGCCACAGCATTCTAGGCCAGACCATCATTAGATTTAGAGGCAGGACAGATACAAGCCAAGATTAACTGAGCCAAGGCAGAGATGGGATGAAGAGCCAAGGAAAGGGTTTAGACAACAGCCTGGTCCCCTAGAGTGCTGATTTGAGGCTGTTGCCAGTCCATGAGTAAATGTCCATTCAGGGTAGATGTTTAGAAACTCTTAAAGCATGTTGGCATTGCTTTTTTTTGTTTTTGTTTTTGTAGAATTCTGCTGGAAAGCCATCTGGTCCAGGACTTGTGTTTTTCAAACAACAAGTTCACTACTATTCTTTTACTATGGGTAGTTTGAGAAGAACTAGTATAACCAGAGTTCCACAAGACATGTTTCTTCAAATGTTAATAATAATAGCTAGCTTAGTCTGCTTTTGTTCTTAAAATGAAAAACAATTTTTGCCGGATTTGGTGGCTCAGCCTGTAATCTCACGCCTTTGGGAGGCTGAGGTGAGTGGATTACCTGAGCCCGCGGGTTCGAGACCCACCTGGGCCGCGAGACCTCATCTCTGCAATAAATCAAAACATCAGCCGGGCGTGGTAGCGTATGCCTGTAATTCCGGCTAATAGGAAGGCTGAGGCGGAAGGATTGCCGGAGCCCAGCAGGTCAAGGCTGCGGTGGCCGGGAGCGGCCACTGCACTCCAGTCTGGGCAACAGAGTGAGACTCCAACTCAAAAAAAAAAAGAAAAGAAAAACAATTTTTAAATAATATAAATAGTCCTGATTCCTGTAGGATTCTTGGTTCTTTATATATCCTAACTCTAAATAGTTTTTCCATGATGTGATGCTGAAATCTTGATTCTTTTGATAATTTTATCTTTTCAGAGTTTCCATGGATAGTAATATGATACTCCTTGTGTTGGTGCCTTGGGTATGATTGGTGGCTTTAATTTAGCCAAAAGGTTCTTCTGGGCCTATATAGCCTTGGGAGCTAATGAAAACCAGGTACCTCAGGCTAGTAAATGTTGTTCAGTGTCAGGAAAAATGATAGTGAATTTAGAAACTTCCAGAATTCAAGGAAAAGAAGAATTTTTTTCTGAAGCTGTAAACCAAGAGAGTCTAGACTTTCAAAATCATATAGGACAAAAGGTTTATAAGGATTAAGGAAAGAAAAAGCCTTTGGACATTAGGGAAGCTAACAGGCATTTATTTCTGTGACTCAAGAAATAGTAAGAGCTTGTCAAGGCTCTTCAGAAAGAGAAGCAGGCTTTTATCATCTGGGGAGGGATTCCAGAACTTAGGAAAACTCCTGGACCTGGCTTATTGAGTTCAAGGCACTTTGGAGTCTGACTTCCAGAGAGATAAAACAAGGGGATTCACCATTTGGTGAGTCAGAGTTCAGGCTCCAGGATCTGCCCCTGGAGTTGAAGGATTCCTAGAACAAGGGTTCAATGATATGAGTATCCGGGATTGAGGTGGCAGATGCAGACAGTTATCAGTGTTGAGAGGATGCTGGTGAAATGTCCAAGGTTAGAAGTTCAAAAGAGCCAGTGTTCAAGCCTGAGACAACTGAAATGGCACAGATTCCCAAGTTCCCAGAAGCATGGTTGGGGCTGCTGTCTTCTGGGCTCAGATGGAAGCCAATCTCAGAGGAAAATAGACAGGCAAAGACTAGGTTGAAATGGACCGATATAGTTAGAAATAAGATCATGCCTTGGAATGTGGATATAGGATCGTTCTTTTCCTTTTTTATATTAAAACAGATATAATTCTTTTTCTTTTTCTTTTTCTTTTTGAGTTGGAGTCTAACTCTGTTGCCCAGGCCTTGACCTGCTGGGCTCAGATGAGCCTTCAGCCTCAGCCTTCCAAGTAACTGGAACTACAGGCATGCGCCACCATGCCCGGCTAATTTTTTTATTTTATTGTAGAGATGAAGTCTCGCTAAGTTGCCCAGGCTGCTCTCAAACCCATGGGTTCAGGCAGTCCACCCACCTCAGCCTCCCAAAGTGTTGGGATTACAGGCTCGAACCACCATGCCCAGCTTGGCCTAATTCTTTATTACACATTAAAGAGTGTCTTACTATAAAGGCTAAGAATGAAATTATAACAGCTAACACTTTCTTTTTTTTTGAGTTGGAGTCTCACTCTGTCGCCCATACTGGAGTGCAGTGGCTGCTCCTGGCCACCGCAGCCTCGGCCTGCTGGGCTCCGGCGATCCTTCTGCCTCAGCCTTCCGAGTAGCCGGAATTACAGGCATGCGCTACCACGCCCAGCTGATTTTTTAATTTATTGTAGAGGCGGGTCTCAAACCCATGGGCTCAGGCAATCCACTCACCTCAGCCTCCCAAAGGCGCGGGATTACAGGCTGAGCCACCAAGCCCAGCTATAACAGCCAACACTTTCATAGTGCTTGCTATATGTCATGTGCTTTCTTCAGAAACATGGAGAACTTAAGAAATTTGCCCAGGTGGTAGAGTAAATATAGAGATACGATTTGAACCTAGGCAATATGACTGCAGAGCCTGTGGCTTGAAATGTCCTGCCATAATGGCATTTCATTTATTTTCCTTTTATTCTTAATTACTGTGGTCCCGATCTTTCTTATTTACAGATTCAAAGAGATGAAACCGTTGCCTCTGTCTTATGTTTACCTGTTTAGTTCAGTGTCATGCTGAGTTATTTGGAGTTTTTTTTTTCTGTATCTATATTGCTTTGTCAGGTTGTCATTTTCTCATCTTCTAGAAAAAATTGAAAAGGAGAGAAAGAGAGAAAGTGACGGTGTCCTCCAATAACCTTTCCCAAGTTATACTGAGGGGAAGAGAGTGAATTGTATTGGTACATAATAGCCAGAACAGTAATAATAGTAGTAGCAATAAACAATAATGTAGTGATAAATAATAGTGGTTTATAATCTGGTATCTTGCAATATATATAAACATAACAAAATAAAAAAACCGTCATGTCCCCCTTCTGTTTTGCCTTATCATTCACTTGCTGATTAATATTGTAGTGTAGAAGGATTAATGCAAGCCATACTTTTTTTCATGGTTGTGCAAGTAGTCTTAAATACCAACTAATAATTTACTATTTAAAAAAAGATTGATTTGGGAACTGTGTCCTAATGTTTTAAATGAAAACTGAGAATATCTGCCAATAAGAAATTTTGGTTTTGGTTATACTGAACAAACACTGGTTTGTTTTTATGTTTGTTTTGTTTTGTTTCTTCGGATTTGGGGTTTTTTTGTGTGTTTTTTTTTTTTGTGAGTTGGAGTCTCACTCTGTTGCTCAGACTGGAGTGCAGTGGCCGCTCATGGCCACCGCAGCCTTGACCCGCTGAGCTCTGGCAATCCTTCCGCCTCAGCCTTCCAAGTAGCTGGAACTACAGGCACACGCTACCCCACCTCCCCACCCCTGCTAATTTTTTGATTTATTGTAGAGATGAGGTCTCACCAAGTTGCCCGGGCGGGTCTTGAACCCGCAGGCTCAGGCAATCCACTCACCTCAGCCTCCCAAAGGCGTGGGATTACAGGGGGTTTTTAAAAATAGAAACAGGGTCTCACTATGTTGCCCAGGCTGGCCACAAGCAATCCTCTCACCTCAGCCTCCCAAAATGCTAGGATTACAGATGTGAGCCACCACACCCAGCCCAAACACTGATTTTTATATTTATCAATTTGCCATCAATTTGCCTGCTTTTGCCATTTTGAAAGGACTTTAGAAACTTGAGTAATTAACAGATTATTCCCAAGCTGCATCTGTTTTTAATGTTTTTGTTTTTCTCAAACCTCAAGTGGTTAGATAAAATAATAGTTTTTATTTGGCTGCATTGCAAAACATTAGTGTACATTTTGGATAGAAAAAAGCAAGACCATTGACTCACTAAGTCTTGTAGCTGTAAGGTAAATTTTCCTAAGAAGTACTATTCTTCTTTTACCAGGTTGCAGCAGGAGAGAAGATTCCTTTGAGCCAGGAAGAAATAACTCTGCAGGGCCATGCCTTTGAAGCGAGAATATATGCAGAAGATCCTAACAATAACTTTATGCCGGGGGCTGGACCATTAGTGCACCTCTCCACCCCACCAGCAGACCTTTGTACTAGGATTGAAACTGGAGTACGGCAAGGTAAAGTGAAAGAAACCCAAAAGTCTCACTGTTTTCAAGTTTTTCGTGCATTCTTGGTTTTGGTACTATTTTTTTTTTTGAGTTGGAGTCTCACTCTGTTGCCTAGGCTGGAGTACAGTGGCACACTCATGGCCACCACAGCCTCAATCTGGTGGGCTCAAGTGATCTTTTCGCCTCAGCCTTCCAAGTAGCTGGAAGTATAGTACAGGTGCACGCTACCATGCCCAGCTTTTTATTTATTTATTTATTTATTTATTTATTTATTTATTATAGAGATGAGTTCTCACCATACTGCCCAGACTGGTCTCAAATCCCTGAGCTCATGCAATCCTCTCACCTCGGCCTTCCAAAGTGCTGGGATTTCAGGATTGAGCCACCACACCCGGCCTACATTATTGTTTTTGGACAGAGACTTATCCCTGAATCTTATGTCTACTGTATTTTAAAATAAAGGATTTAGTTGATTTCTCATTAGTCTTTACTATTTCCTTCTGGAATAGTTATCTTTAGAGAATAGCTAATATTTTAAACAATGCACTCTTGTTTTGAAATGCAGCAGTATGTGGTCAAACCTAACCAAGAAGTATTTTGTGTGTACAGGATTTTGTTTTTACTTTGCCTCATTCCAAAAGTGATTTAAGGTGACTGATGTCTTCTATGTTTAAGGCACTCTGCCTTAAAGGGCGATAAAGTCAAGTTGGAGAATTAAAATGTAAATTTATTTCATTCAAAGTTCATTCTTGGTAGTTGCCTTGTAACTGTATTTCCCATGACTGTGTGGACAAGGGAATTTCATTTGGACTATAAGGACCTCTTTATGGAAATGATCCTGCAAGTATTTGGTTCAGTTAACCCACTGTCTTGAACAAATGCTTTCCCTTTGACATTGAAAAAAAGAAACCTGTAAACTCAGTACAAGCTAAGCAATAATAAAAGAACTAAATTACAGTAAATAATAACAACATAAGAGCTCTCCCAGTTCAGCATATGATTAATAACATGCTTCTAGCTAACAATTTCTTGCTGATTCCTATTTTCAGGCACCATTCTAGGCAGTTTTTCTATATAGACTTCTTCAGCTAGGAGAACAACCCTATCATCCTCATTTTCTATAAGCGGAAACTAGAGCACAGAGTAGTTCAGGAACTCGCCCAAGGTCATCCTTGGAGCCAAGATGCAGTCCCAGCAGTCAGTGCTCTGAGCCCTCACCGTCCATTGCCATCTTAATTTCAGTTGCTGGAGTACATTATACAGTGATGGGATATAGCTAATCTCACTAAGAGATTATGGTGTACCAATATAATTAGGACAAGAAATTTTCAGAGAAAGTTGAGTGGGCTTCAGTAGGCTGATTGAGCAGCTTAGCGAAGAGTAAAGAAAAGAGAAAGCTAAAGATGTGTTCAAAGAACAGGAGGACAATGTGTGGCTGGAGATACAGGTGGAGAGTAAATCATGTAGCATCTTGAAAGCAAAATGAAGAGTTGGGCCTTCTGGATAATAAATTGGCAGCATTTTGAGAGCTCTGGCTAAACCACAGCAAGATTTAGTAGTTGGTAAATGTTTTGACTTGTCAGCAGAGCATTGTAGCTCAGCTTCCCCACAGACTACAAGCGTCTCTTATCTTATGAATGAGGATTCTGGATTCAGAGAGGCCAAGGGGCCTGCTGAAATCCTGAAAGGGTCCTGTAGCAATGTTCTTACAGCACACCACATCCTTTCAGTTTGAACCTTTCTAACCAGTGGGATGTACCATGGTTCAAATTCATGTTCTCTAGGACCGTAGCCATCATAGTTCATCAGTCTGCCAGGCACAGCACTTGGCACTTTATTGTCATTCCTCCCAGCAGCCCTCCAGGACAATGAAATGATTATGCTTATTTTACTGATGAGGAAACTGATGGAGTAGAGGGAGATGAATGCCAATGGAGAGTGTGTAATGTGAGGTAATGGAGGGAGTTTGTGTTGGCTTCCAAAATGAGAAAGGAAAAGAAGGTTTGGAAGAAGATAGGATGGAGACAGCCAGCCTGTATGCCACTGGATCACCATGTTAGGGCCTGGTGCTCTTGGATGGTCACATCATTGTTAAACTTTGAACAAGTTTTTTTTTGAGTTGGAGTCTCAGTGCCACCCAGGCTAGAGTGCAATGGCACACTCACAGCCACTGCAGCCTCGACCTGCTGAGCTTGAGTGATCCTTCCGCCTCAGCCTTCCAAGTAACTGGAACCATGGGTGCACACCACCATGCCACTAATTTTTTTTATTTATTGTAGAAATGCGGTTTTACCAAGTTCCCCAGGCTGGTCTCGAACCCCTGGGTTCAGGCAATCCTCTCACCTCCACCTCCCAAAGTGCTGGGATTACAGGCATGAGCCTGGACAAGCTTTTAAACCCTTCTGAACCTCAATTTCCTCATGAATAAATTCTGGTAATAATATCTCTGGTTTTTGTTTTTGTTTTTAGTTAGTGTCTTACTCTGTCACTCAGGCTGGGGTGCGGTGGCACTATCACGGCTTACCACAGCCTTGAGCTCCTGAGCTCAGATGATCCTCCTGCCTCAGCCTCTTGAGTAGCTAGGACTACAGGCATGCACCACCATGTCTGGCTAATCTTTTTTATTTTTTGTAGAGACAAGATCTTGCTATGTTACCCCAGGCTAGTCTCCAACTCCTGGGCTCAAGCAGTCTTTCCACTTTAGCCTCCCAAAGTGTTGGGATGACAGGTGTGAGGTACTGCACTGAGCTTTGATATTTATCATGCAGGGGTTTGTGAAAATTAAGTGTGAAATGTACATAACAAAATGTCTTGCTTGTCCTATTTTATTCCCCGAAGTTTTAACTTTGAGGGGTTACTGTAGTTTTTTCAATTTCAGGAGATGAAGTTTCAGTACATTATGACCCCATGATTGCGAAACTGGTCGTGTGGGCTGCAGATCGTCAGGCAGCATTGACAAAACTGAGGTACAGCCTTCATCAGTACAATGTGAGTGATCTTGGACCATGTTAATGATCTTGACGCATTTGGTCAGGACTAAAGGTCAGCCTTTGTCCTTGTCAGAGCCTTGGTCTTTCTTGTCAGCTTATTTCCTTACTTCCAGCAATTTCCTGTATGTCACAAGCAAAATAATTTCATGTGAGAGAATTTCCCATGGGTCAGAATAGGATTTGGGGATGTCATGATTTCAGTTACAAAAGAAAGATTGCGGAAGTAAAACTGTTAGTGTCAGTGCTATGTTTCAGTGAAGTCCTGTTCATTCTATAGATAATGCCAGCTCTCTATAGAATGGTTTTCAGTCTGGTAATTTTTCTCCGAAGGAAAATAATTGTGTTCAGTTTCTTACATTTGATTGAGTTTGTTATTTTTCTGTAGACTGTTAATTTCCTTGTGCAGAAGGACCCATCCCACATTGATTTAGCTTCATAGAAGAATTTATAACCCAGATATCCAACTTGGTATATATTATTAATTTGATCAAACCTCTGATCTCTGTGGCTCCAATCACACTGGGCTCCTTGTCATTCCTCAGACTTACCCAGCATGGAGCCATGCATTCCTGTCCTTCCAGAATGTTCTTCCCACACATGATCACAGGGCTCCCTCCTGACTGTCCTCAGCCCTGCTTAGCTCCTTAAGTCCTATCCCAGGCCCCTCTCCCACCCCATTTAAAATAGGACCTTTGCTGTTCTCTCTCCCCGTAGTCAGCCGTAGTTATCATCCCAGCACATGACATAATATTAGACATTTGTTTATTATAGATATCATTAACCTGTTTTCCTAGAATGTAAGCTCTGTGGGGGCATGAACTTGATCTCTTTTAGTTTCCTCACTGTCTCCAGCAACTGGATCAGAGCCTGGTACCTAACAGGTGCTCAGTAAATGACTGTCGTTTTAGTTTTTGTTGTTGTTGTTGTTTTGAGTAGGATTCTCACTCTGTCACTCAGGCTGGAGTGCAGTGGCATGCTGACTGCAGTGCTGTCAGCATGCCAATGCACTCCAGCCTCAACCCACTGGGCTCAGGTGATCCTTCCACCTCAGCCTTCCAAGTAACTGGAACCACAGTCACATACTACTATGCCTGGCTATTTTTTTGTTTTTTTTTGTTTGTTTTTTTGTTTTTTTTTTTGAGTTGGAGTCTCACTCTGTCACCCAGACTGGAGTGC
>NW_007258032.1:324903-325253 GCF_000164805.1 Carlito syrichta | reverse complement strand
CAGCCACTGCACTCCAGTCTGGGTGACAGAGTGAGACTCCAACTCAGAAACAAAAACAACAAAAAAAACAAGTATCAAAAGCAGAAAAGTTTCAGTGGCCTCTTCAACCTGAATTAAACAGAATTACATGTGTTATTGTAATTCATATGAGCCAAGTGTGTTATGTGGCATGGATCTTCAACTAAAGAACTGAGCAGTGAATTGAATTATGCTGTATCTTTTGGAATTTAAAAAGTTTGAATAAAAAAATAAGTACACAGCCTGGCTCAGTGGCTCAGCCTGTAATCCCACGCCTTTGGGAGGCTGAGGTGAGTGGATTGCCGGGTTCGAGACCTGCCTGGGCAACTTGG
>NW_007258032.1:279667-324883 GCF_000164805.1 Carlito syrichta | reverse complement strand
CTCTGTCACCCAGACTGGAGTGCAGTGGCCGCTCCCGGCCACCGCAACCTTGACCTGCTGGGCTCCGGCGATCCTTCCACCTCAGCCTTCCAAGTAGCTGGAATTACAGGCATGCGCTACCACGCCCAGCTGATTTTTTGATTTATTATGGAGATGAGGTTTTTTTATTGTAGAGACGAGGTCTCGCCAAGTTGCATAGGCTGGTCTCGAACCCCTGGGTTGAGGCAATCCTCTCACCTTGGCCTTCCAAAGTGCAGGGATTACAGGCATGACCCACCTCATTCAGGTTAGATGGCTGTTAAATGAATGAAGGAATGGATGAATGAAATTAATGAGCCTAAGTCTTAGATTTTTACTTTTGATCCTGTTTATGGGTGGATTTGAGTTCATTTTATACCTTTCTAAATTTTTATGTCAGTGGATACAATTTGGGTTTTAGTGTTGAAAGAACACTCTTTTTGAGGTCATTTAGTCCTGTCCCCTCCCCAGTACAGCAACCCTGCCTACTGTTTGCCCTCTTCCTATTTGGCAGGAGTTTTCTGAGTGCCAGGTCTTCAATATCTTGCAAATGAATTTGCATTTCTTAACATTTACTACTTTCCTAACCTGACTCAGTTAAATGTCCCTATACTACTTATTGCAGTGCCATTTCCTACATTCTCTTTATCACATTAATATGTGATTTTAAGTGTAAAGTCCAGATGTATATAGTGGTGGATTTGGTGATAGTTACATGGCTTTTCATTTGTTTTGCTTTTTTCCGAGTTGTCCTATTTTCACATGGTGCCATAGTAGGTTTTTTAATATTTCCTAAGCCTTGTCCTCAGTAGAAAATACTTAGAAAAAAAGAGCAGACGTTTTTCTGAATACATTGTATTCCCCACTCAGTAGGAATGGGGGCTTTTGTCTCTTCCTAGATTGTTGGGCTGCACACGAACATTGACTTTTTACTCAACCTGTCTGGCCACCCAGAGTTTGAAGCTGGGCACGTGCACACTGGTTTCATCCCTCAACACCACAAAGAGCTGTTGCCCAGTCGGAAGGCTGCAGCCAGAGAGTTTTTATGCCAGGCAGCTCTGGGCCTCATCCTCAAGGAGAAAGCTATGACCGATGGTTTCACACTTCAGACACATGGTACGGAATACTTTTCTGTTGTCTGCTTGTCAAGTCTTATGAATGATCATCGAACATGCTTTTCTTTCTTCATGCCACTCTTGCCCTCCCTTTTCTTCTCTCAGTGACTGACACCTTTCTCTTTATTTATTTTGAGTCTCACTCTGTTTCTCACTCTGTTTCTCAGGCTGGAGTGCAGGGGCTCCATCATGGCTCACTGCAATCTCCTGGGCTCAGGCAATCTTTCAGCCTCAGCCTTCTGAGTAGCTGGGACTACTAGCATGTGCCACCATGCCCAGCTGATTTTTTTATCTTTTGCAGAGATGAGGTCTCATTATGTTGCCCAGGCTGGTCTTGAACTCTTGGGCTCAAGTGATCCTCCTGCCTTGGCCTCTCAGAATGCTGGGATTACAGGCATGAGCCACCGCACCTGGCCAACACCATTGCTTTTAGATGTGTTTTTTAGTATGAAGGAGAGTTCTTCACATATGAACATAACCATAAATACGAATTAGTTACCCATTGAATGTAGTTTAACTCATCACATTATAGAAATAGGTTTCTTTCAACTAATTTTTCACAAATCCCATGCCAGTTTCTTGTGGCTACTTTTGTTTGCCACTCCCCATGGCTTACTTTGTTGTATCCTCTGACGTGCAGCAACTCCCTTTGTTCCAGAATCTAAAGACAGCACAGTGGAGACTCTTAGAGTATCTTGGGTTACCCATGGTTTATTGTTGAGTTACTCCTTTATCTGTTTTCACCTATGATTAAATTCTGTCTAACTAGAGGCTTAGGTACTACACAATGTCATAAGAGTCTGAGCATAGACATGACTAAGGCAGGGATTCCTTCACATGCCTGTCTCAATGTCCCCACTAAGTTGTTGCCTCCCCTCTTCCTAACACCACAGAAAACTGGAAATTCATTGCCTCATCAGGTAGCTTATAGTTCCAATCATCTCTCCTTCCTTTCGAATAGATCCAAAATCTGATCTCTTCCAAGCATACGAGGTCCGACAATTAGGTTCACAAACCATCCTAGAAAATGTGCTACATGCCTCATTAATGCATATCACTATGGTCACCTTGAAAGTGCTCTCCTTGGGATTCTGTGCACCGATGCCAGCACCCAGTTCACCTATCAAAGCAATTTTGGGACTCTTTTTCTGTAATGGCCGTCAGAGCAATCATCATTATTTGTTGAGGTCTGAAAATTAAGTTTGCAAACCTGCCACTATGCACTTACATTGGCAGCACTGTACAAATAACTGTATAAGAACACCCTCCCTACTCACCTGATCTGTCTCCCAATGACCTTTTTCTTTACCCAAACATAAAGGAAATATTGAAAGGAAGACATTTGATGACATTCAGGACATCAAAGGTGGTACAATGATGGCTGTGATGGCTACTCCAGAAAAAGAGTTCCAAAATTGCTTTGATGTGTGGACTAGGCAGCTTCCCAAGGGGAGTACTTTGCAGGCAGCTGTAGTGATATTTAGCAATGAGGTATGTAGCACTTTTTCTAGAATAAGTTTGTGAACTTAATTGACAGACCTTATACTCTATAGTATTTACTTAGGTTAACTCTGACCTTTGGAGCAAACAGAATCTTAAAGATCTGTAATCTATCTCTTACTATTATTAGGAGTATTATATGACCCTTTACAGGTTGAGCATTCCAAATCCCCAAATCCAAAATCTAAAATACTCCAAAGTCCAAAACTTTTTGAGCACCGACAGAACACTCAAAGGAAATGCTTGTTGTAGCATTTCAGATTTCAAATTTTTGTATTAGGGTTGCTGATCCAATAAATATAATGCAGGTATTCCAAAATCTGAAGAAAAAATATAAAATTCAAAACACTTATGCCCCAGGCATTTCAGATAAGGCATTCAAGAACCTGTATTATAAGATCCTATAACTAGAATCCTTAATTTCTCGATTCATTCAAGATAGTTAACATTGGAAGCTTAAAATATAAAATACTGTAAAAGCTTAAAACTACATCTTTAGGAGATTTATGTTCTACTCTCATTTTGTCCTTTTACACTGAGTGAAAATGCATCTGAATATGTCCCATGTTGTATTCCTGAGCCTGAACTTAACATTTTTAGAATGGAGTATCCGATTACTATTACGTTCCTTTTTACACTTTTACTGGTGCAGGTATGAGCTTCAGAACAAAGTGCTTCAGTTTAGTTATGCTATAGTCACACACCTGTAGGGACTGGACCAGTCAAAAGAGTCAAAAAGGTCAAATGAAAGAGGCTTAGGTCACCAGAGGATGAGAGTTTAGGTTGCACTTAGGTTCAAGAGAAGCTGGAATTTTTTCATATGAAATTTCCTAGGATGTAAATAAAAGTATCTGTTTAAATTTAAAACAATGAGAAGAACAAAGAAAATGTATTAGATCTGCCAGTTTAGGACTTGTGTTTTATCTTTTAGGTTTTTTTTTTTTTGAGTTGGAGTCTCACTCTGTCACCCAGACTGGAGTGCAGTGGCTGCTCCTGGCCACCGCAGCCTCGACCTGCTGGGCTCCGGCGATCCTTCTGCCTCCGCCTTCCAAGTAGCTGGAACTACAAGCGCGTGCTACCACGCCCAGCTAATTTTTTGAATTATTGTAGAGATGAGGTCTCACCAAGTTGCCCAGGCGGGTCTCGAACCTGCGGGCTCAGGCAATCCATTTACCTCAGCCTCCAAAGCGCGGGATTACAGGCTGAGCCACCAAGACCAGCTTATCTTTTGTTTTGTACGTTATAAATTTAGTAGGTTTGATATTTATAAATTTGTTATTGAATTTTAAATTTTTTCTAGATCAGTTCTCCCCATTTACATCTAGCAGTGGAAGAAGACTGAATATGGCTTATACCAGAAACATGACTCTTAGAGATGGTAAAAAAGGTAAGAAATGTTTTATTGAAAGAGAAATGTGAGTCATACAAATGTATCATGTTAACTTGAAAAAGAGGATTCACCCTGGTCAATTACATTTTTTTTCAAATGTCTAGCCTAAACATTGGAAGGAAATGCAACAAAATAATAGAATTGATTGGCTTTGGGTAGTAGAGTTAATAGTATTCACTTTTCTTTTTTATACTTTAAAAATATTTTATAAATATTATAAAAATATGTCCTAAAACACACATAGCAAAACAGCTGAAATAAAATTTACCAAAATATGTGAGGGTATTAGGTTTTGAGGTAATCTCTTTTTCCTCAATTTTTTTAACTTTGCCTTTCAGTTTTTCTGCAGAAAGAGTGTAGTATTTTAAATAAGAAAAACAATATGCAAAACTATGGCAGAGAGGCAGGATGACCCACTGCTCAGGCAATGTTTTGGGTGTTTCAGGTGGAAGTGGGTCACTAAAGAGCTATAATTTATGAAGTGCCTTATCACATGCAAATTTGTATCTTCCTAACAACTTAAGGAGGGAGAGGCACTGTTATACCCACCTATGGATAATGACAGCATGGATGATGTGGCACAGAAGTTAAGTAACTTACTGGAGGCTAGTAAGTGGCAGAGCCAGGATTGATACCTCCTCTTTTTGACATTGACTCCCATGCTATTTCCACAACTTTTCTAGTAGAAAATTGATTTTTTATTGCAAACTCATTTAAGTAGGCTCAAGTAAGGGACTGATTTATTTTAACTGAATAGTTAAATAATAAGAGGAGGCTGACACCTAAGCCTGAACGCAGTTTATAAATTTATGCCTGGAATGACGTACCAGAAGGATCAGAAGCCTGCAATCCCTGGTAACTGCTTCCCTTATGCTGAAGGATAGTTTGCATGGGAAGGCAGATGGGCACAGTCAGAGCTGAGAATACTGGATAACCTTGAATGTGAGATATCATTGAACTATGACAGCGCCATTACAAAAATGTGCTTCCCAGGCAGAGCAGAATCCTCTTGCCAGCTGATCACAGTCCTCTCTTCTCTGGACAGAGGAAAGTCTTCTCTACTTCAGCGCTATGAGGACATCCACTCACCTAGTAACAAATTCTTCATACAAGTTGATTGGATCACAGCCTAGATAGCCATTACCTTAAGTGCTTTGGGTATGTTGCTAAACCTTTATAAAGAAAGCTTGCAAACATCCTTTATATGGTAGCATTCTGCAAATGGTTAAACCATTCACTTATGCTGATGTGTTTGCTCGTTTCAGCCTAAAAAACAGCCACCAAAATCTGGGAGTATCTTACTCTAGACTTCTATATGCCAAGTACAAGTGTCAAAAGCAAGCCGGGCTCAGTGGCTCAGCCTGTAATCCCGTGCCTTGGGAGGCTGAGGTGAGTGGATTGCCTGAGCCCGCGGGTTCAAGACCCGCCTGGGCAACTTGGTGAGACCTCATCTCTACAATAAGTCAAAGAATTAGCCGGGCGTGGTAGCGCGTGCCTGTAGTTCCAGCTACTTGGAAGGCTGAGGCGGAAGGATTGCCGGAGCCCAGCAGGTCGAGGCTGTCGTGGCCGGGAGCAGCCGCTGCACTCCAGTCTGGGCGAAGAGTGAAACTCCGACTCAAAAAAAAAAAAAAGTACATAATTAAAAGGCCAATGTGATTGCTATTCACTTTACACCCTTTCGGAAGTACTCTATGAAAGAAACCCAGGTCTGTGTATAACAACTTTCAGAAATGTTATATAGGTGAGTCTCTAGAAGATGCTAACCAGCAGTGACTAAATAGAAGCCTGAAGGACCAGAAGCATTTATAAAGTTAAAGTAGAACCAGGTTGTAGTGATTTCAGTGAGAATAACCAAATTTTTTTTTTTAGTCAGTATCTTACTCTGTCACCCAGGCTGGAGTGCAGTGGCACGCTCACAGTCAGCACAGCCTTGACTTGCTGGACTCAAGCAATCCTTCTGCCTCAGCCTTCCAAGTAGCTGGAACTACAGGTGTGCTCCACCATGCCCTGCTAATTTTTAGAGTTATTGTAGAGATGAGGTCTCACCAGGTTGCCCAGGCTGGTCTCAAACCCCTGAACTCAAGCAATCCTCTCACCCTGGCCTCCCACAGTGCTGGGATTACAGGTGTGAGCCACTGTGCCCAGCTTGGCCAAATATCTTAAACATGAAAGACTTGAAAATATTCTTACTTTATTAGTAGTTGCCATGTTTCACAGAACCCTGCCCAGCCCTCAATAATAATAATAGCTAAGATTTATTAGCGTTTGGTATATCTAATACATGTTAAATACTTACCAAATATTGTTTAATTTCCATTTTGCATTTTCAGTACAGGCCTATGAGATTGATATTACTAGTGTCAACTTTATAAATTATAAAGCTCTCTGAGCCAAGACCAAGGCCAATTTTTCAAAAGTAATTGTGGAGCCAGGATTTGAACCCTCTCCAGGGTGCATGTGCTTACCTAACACTGCACCATGCTAAACCTTCATTCCTTGTTGAATGAATAAGAGGATCTTCAAGATTCTCTTGTGGAGGTTAGGGAGAAACATTTCAGTGGCCCTATAATAATATTTTAAAAGTACTAATCATTTGAGCCTTCAGTGAGTCATAATCTATAGGCTCTACTTCTAATCCTAATCCTCTTGCTTTTACCACCACATCTGCAGTTGCTTCTTCCACTAAAGTCTCGAACCCCTCAAAGTCATCCAGGAGGGTTACAATCGACTTTTTCCAAACTGTTACTGTTGATAATTTTACCTCCTCCCATGAATCACAAATGTTCTTAATGGCATTTAGAAGGTTTTCAATTTACTTTGCCCAGATCCATTAAAAGAATCACAATCTATGGCAGCTATAGCCTTACAGAGTGTATTTCTTAAAAAATAAGACGTGAAAGTCAAAATTACACTTGGATCTATGGATTGCAGAATGAATATTGTGTGAGACATAAAAACAACACTAATCTTCTCATGCATCTTCATCAGAGCTCTTGGGTGACTGTGCATTGTCAATGAACAGTCATATTTTAAAAGGAAACTTTTTTTCTGAGCAGTAAATCTCAACAGTGATCTGTTAAATATATGATAAATCATGCTGTAAGCAGATATGCTGTCATCCATGCTTTGTTAAAGAGCCCAAGCAAGAATAGGTTTAGCATAATTCTTAAGGCTCTAAGATGTTTCATATGGTAAATAAGCATTGGCTTCAACTTAAAATTACCAGCTGCATTAGCCTCTAGTGAGAGAGTTGGCCTATCTTTTGAAACTTTGAAGCCAAACATTGACTTCTCCTCTCTAGCTATGAAGCTCCTAGGTGGCATCTTTTTTTTTGAGTTCGAGTCTCACCCCATTGCCCAGGCTGGAGTACAGTAGCATGCTCACAACCACCGCAGCCTCGACCTGCTGAGCGGAGATTCTTCCACCTCAGCCTTACAAGTAGCTGGAACTACAGGCATGCGCTACCATACCTGGTTAATTTTTTGATTTATTGTAGAGATGAGGTCTCACCAAGTTGCCCAGGCTGGTCTTGAACCCGTGGGCTCAGGCAATCCTCCCAACTCGGCCTCCCAAAGTGGGCAGTTTCTTTTAATAGAAAACGGTTTTATCTGCACTGAAAAGTCTATAATTTAGTGTAGCTACCTTTATCAATTACTTTAGCTCAACCTTCTGGGTCACTTGCTGCAGCTTCTATATCAGCATTTGCTAATGTGCGTTTGTGTGTCACAGAGACAGCTTCTTTCCTTAAACCTCATGAACTAGCCTCTGCCAACTTCAGATGTCTTTTCTGCCGTTTCCTCACTTCTCTCAGCTGTCATTAAATTGAAGACAGGGCCTTGCTCTGTAGTAGGGTTAAGGGAATGTTGTGGCTGGTTTGGTCTTCTTTCCAGACCACTCAGACTTTCTCCATATCAAAAATAAAGCTGTTTTACTTTCTTATCATGTATGTGTTTGCTGGAGTAGTGTTTTTAACTTCCTTCAAGAACTTTTCTTTTGCATTTATGACTTGGCTGTTTGGTACAAGAGGCCTAGCTTTTGGCCTGCTTTAGCTTTTGACACACCTTCCTCATTAAGCTTAATCATTTCTAGCTTTTGACTTAAAGTAAGCAACATGGGATGCTTCTTCCCACTTGAGCACTCAGGGGCCATTGTAGCGTTATTAACTGGCTTAATTTTGATATTGTTGCACCTAAGAGAATAGGGAGGCCTGAGGAGAGGGGGAGAGAGATGGGGATGGCTGGTCAGTGGGGCAGTCGGAACATAAGCAGCCTTGATTGATGAAGCTCACCATATTGTATGGGTGTGGTTTGTGGCACCCCAAAACAATTGTCGACTTAATATCACAGATCGCCATAACAGACACAATAACGGCGAAAAACTTTAAAATATTGTAAGAATTACCAAAATGTGACAGAGAGACACAAAGTAAGTGTGTGCTTTTGGAAAAATGGTGCCAGTAGATTTGCTTGACACTGGGTTGCCACAAACCTTCAGTTTGTATGAAAAAGAAACATAATATCTGTGGGGTGCAATCAAATGAAGTGCAGTAAAACAAGGTGTGCCTATAACATGAACAATTTCTTATGTTTTTGTAGTCTTACAGTTTATAGAGCACGTTCACATTTATTTATTGTTACACTCATTTAATGGCTCAGAAAATCGAGGCTTGGAGATTTAGTGACTTAGTCAAGATCACAGAGATGATCAGATGGCAGATTTCAGTTTTAAATGAAAGCATCTCTTTACCAAATTTGTTGTATTTTCTGCTATAGCACTGCAGCCTTTTTTGTTGAGGGAAAAATATCTAAAATATCCTTCTGCCTTAAAATATCTAAAACTCTATCTTAAAAAAGAAAAGTTTGAAATTCACCCATATAGACACCTGCCTGACATGTTTTTCTAAAGAAAAAAACCCCTGTATTTCCAGGAAGTTAAAATATGTTGATATCCCTTAAATAGTTGGTTTTCTTTAGGTTGAAAGTGAGATTTTTTTTATATCTCAGTTATTGAATAAATGAATGTCTTCTAATTTTTCTTCCTTTGTATTCCTTTTTTCATAAAGATGTAGCCATAGCTGTAACATATAATCGTGATGGGTCTTACAGCATGCAGGTAAGCTATGCTAGTTTTGTTCTGCACTTTAGGACTAAACCTAATTTCTTTTATACTAGGTAGGGTCTTTTTTCACTCTCTTGTTTGTCTTAAGCCTTTGACTATTATGACTGCAGTTAGGAGAACGTCATATGCTTTTATTTCAGACCCAATTTGGGGAAATTACCCCCTGTATAGTTTCTGATTGTTTACTTAGTTGGCTGTCATTCACTTAAGAAAAAAAATTGGCAAAGAGTAAGAGCTTCAGATCAGACACTAACAACCCCTAAAGTATGGTGAATGTGTTTATATCAAAAGCAGTAGTTCTCAAATTTGAGGTCTCAGGAATTTTATGTACTTTTTTTTGAGTCAGAGTCTGTCCGCCAGACTAGAGTGCAGGACTTGCTGGGCTCAGGAGATCCTTCGGCCTCAGTCTTCCAAGTAGCTGGAACTATAGGCGTGCGCCACCACGCCAGGCTAATTTTATGATTTATTGTAGAGACGAGATCTCGCCATGTTGCTCAGGCTGGTCTTGAACCCCTGAGCTCAGGCAATCCTCTTGCCCCCGCCTCCCAAAGTGCTGGGATAACAGACTTGAACCACCACCGCACCTGGTGGAACTTGATATACTTTTTAAAAATTTTGAGTATCTGCTGCCAAAAACTTTTGTGGTAGTCACATCTATTGATATTTACTATTTAGAAAATTTAACTGAGAAAATTTTATCTTTCATCATTTTTAAATTGTGGTAAAATACAGATAACATAAAATTTACCATTTTAACCATTTTTCAATATATAGCTCAGACACATTAATACATTCAACTTGATATAAGTGGAATAATTTGGTATTTATCCTTTTGTGACTGGCTAATTTCACTTAGTACAGCGTCTTCAAGTTCTTCCATGTTGTGGCTTATATCAGAATGTCCTTCCTTTTTAAGACTGAAAAACATTCTGTTGTTATGTATACACCACATTTCTTTATCTGTTCCTTCATCAACAGACACTCAAGTTGTTTCTGCCTTTGGCTATTGTGAATAATGCTACTGTGCACATAGGAGTACAACTATTTCAAGACCCTATTTTCGATTCTTCTGGGGTATATATCCAGAAATGGAATTGCTAGATTATATAGTAATTCTGTTTTTAATTTTTTTGAGAAACCACCTTACTGTTTTTCATAGCAGCTACACCAAATCAGTGCATAAGGGTCCTTGCTACCTCTTATTATTTTCTGTATTTTGGTTTTTTTACAAAAGCTATCCTAATGTATGTGAAGTAGTATCTCATTTTGACTTTAACTTGCATTCCCATAGTGACTAATGATGTTGAGCAGTTTTTTATATACTTATTGCCCATTTGTATATCTTTGGAAAAATCTCTATTCGAGTTCTCTACCTTTTTCAAATTTAGTTGTTTTGATGTTGTTGTTGAGTTGTAGGATAAACTTAAGACTTAAAACCTAAGATTGTTTGGCCAGGCTCAGTGACTCAGCCTGTAATCCCAGCACTTTGGGAGGCCGAGGCGAGTGGGTTGCCTGAGCCCACAGGTTCAAGACCAGCCCGGGAAACGTGGCGAAACCTCATCTCTACAATAAATCAAAAATTAGCTGAGTGGGTAGCGCATGCCTGTAGTTCTGGCTACTTGGAAGGCTGTGGCGGAAGGATCTCTAGAGCCCAACAGGTCAACGCTGGGTTGGCCATGAGCGTGTGTGCCACTGCACTCCAGACTGGGCAACAGAATGAGACTCCAACTCAAAAAAAAAAACCCTAAGATTTTTCAAGTATCTGTTCTGTGAACCATCAGAGTGATAACATTATCACAGGTCCAGTAGCCTCTGGGAAATTCCATTGTATACTTGTACTGATGAGAGAATGAAGATAAAAAGGCAAATAGCCTCTTAGTCTTTTTAAGGAAATGGTTTGACTTTGTGAACCTCCCAAGGGATCTGATGACCCCAAGGGACCCACAGGTCACACCTTGAGAACCTCTAGTACAAGTTTTATGATAGCCCTCCATTAAAAAGTGCATCACTCTGGTGAAATGAAATGCCAAAAAGGTTGAAAGAACAATGTGGGGATTCAATCAAATTCCAATAGTAAGGTACAAATTCAAGGAATAGAATAAATATTATTTCTTTTCTTTCTTTTTGAGTTGGAGTCTCACTCTGTTGCCCAGACTGGAGTGCAGTGGCCGCTCCCGGCCACCGCAGCCTCGACCTGCTGGGCTCCGGCGATCCTTCCGCCTCAGCCTTCCCAGTAGCTGGAACTACAGGTGCGCGCTACCACGTCTGGCTAATTTTTGATTTATGGTAGAGATGAGGTCTCGCCAAGTTCCCCCGGTGGGTCTCGAACCCACGGTCTCAGGCAGTTCACTCACCTCAACCTCCCAAAGGCACGGGATTACAGGCTGAGCCACCGAGCCCGGCTTATTTATTTTCTTTTATAGAGACAGGGTCTCACTGTGTAGCCCAGGCTAGTCTCAACCTCCTGGCCTTAAGTGTTCCTCCCACCTTAGCCTTCCAAAGTGCTAGGATTACAGATGTAAGCCACCATGCCCGGCCCAGAATAAATCATTTTAAATATGTTTTCAAATTTAAGGGTTTTCAAATCCTACAAAATGAATTTATCAGTGATCTGTGTTAGACCTTTCAACACTTTGAGACACACTGGTTTTCTTTCTCTGAAATTCAGAGAAGCCATGGGAAGTCTACCTACTTTAGTATATGACAGTTGTAACTGACATTAGTGCCTCTGGTTTGGGATGATTTCTTTTCCTTTGGTGACTGATAAAGTAAATTGCTGAGTTTTTTTAATCTGTTCATGAAACTACATTTACAATTTTACTTTATTTTTTTGAGTCAGGGTCTTACTTTGTCACCCAGGCTGGAGTGCAGTGACACAATCACAGCTCACCACAGTGACACAATCATAGCTCACCACAGCCTGGGCTCAGGCTATCCTCCCTCTTCGACATCCTGAGTAGGTGGGACTACAGGTGTGTACCACCACACCTGGCTAATTTTTTTATTTTTTGTAGAGATGAGGTCTCGCTATGTTGCCCAGACTGGTCTCAAACTCCTGGGCTCAAGCAGTACACATACAATTTTAGACTGTGCATGAGTGAATCTTTAAACAAAACTGTTTCCAATCTAACCTTTATATCCTGAGAATTTCACAAACATTCAAATGCTTAGTAGGTTACAAAGCACAGTGTCATATTTAGCTAAGAGTAAATGACAGCCAATGTATTAATATTGCAGTGTAATCTCTTTCACCCAATCCTACATAGTATGTTTGAAAAGAATAGTCACAAGACTTGTACATTAACATCATGGGAATTGAAATGAAGAATATTGATAGAAGATTTAAATAGGTCAGGTGTGGTGGCTCATGCCTGTAATCCCAGCACTTTGGGAGGCTGAGGCAAGAGGATTGCCTGGACCTGGGGCGGTTCGAGACCAGCCTGGGCAACTTGATGAGACCTCATCTCTACAATAAATCAAAAATTAGCTGGGCATGGTAGCGTGCGCCTGTAGTTCCAGCTACTTGGAAGGCTGAGGCAGAAGGATTGCCTGAGACCAGCAGGTCAAGACTGCAGTGGCCCTGAGTATGCCACTGCACTCCAGCATGAGCAACAGATTGAGACTCTGACTCAAAAGACAAAAACCAAAAAGAGATTAAATTGGCTTTTTGTGTGTAAACAAAATTTTCTCTTGAGTGTATATGTGGAAAAAATATCATTTAAAACAGAAAGGAGGCCAGGCGTGGCGACCCACAATTGTAATCTTGACACCTTGGGAGCCCGAGGCAGGAATATTGCTTGAGCCCAGGAGTTTGAGACCAGCTGGGCAACATATCAAGACCCAGTCTCCACTTAAACAGAAAAAAAAAAAAAGGTTCCATGTTCTTTCGGCAGCTTCCTTGAAATATGGTGTGAAATCTGTTGTTTGGTATGTGATCTCATAGAGTGAGAAAATTGCAGTCACTCTCTAGCGAATTTGTCTTCTTAAATCATAACTGAAACCCATGAATTGGATCTACACGTTGATGAAATAAAAGAAATACCATCTAATTCTGTGGCTCTGGCTTTTTTTATGCCTGAGTTGGTACAGAAAAACTAAATTTGACTTCACATACTCAGAAATGAATAAATATATGCAAATGAATATTAATAATTTTGCTTAACTTGATGTATATTTTTATTTCACATTTGTATGGCTCTCTCTGTATTCCTAAATGAATCTTTATCTGTCACATTAGGGTACTGTGAGTATGTTATACAACTAATTTTTTTCTTTTAATTCATTTGTTGTTTTTAAAAAATAATTTTAGCATTTTTATTTTATTTTTATTTTTTATTTTCTGTAGAGACAAGGTCTATGTTGCCCAGGCTGGTCTCAAACTCCTGGGCTCGAGGGATTTTCCTACCTTGACCTCCCAGAGTGCTGGGATTCCAGGCATGAACCACCATGTCTGGCCAGCTTACTGTTGTTTCTATCTGAAGTATTCTGGTTAGGAATCTTAGGGGGAAAGTTCCTACATGGCTTTTTTTTCCTTAAGAATTTTATATACTACCTTTGGAATGACTAATAGCAAAGAATTGATTCTGATTTTACTAATCCTGTAGCGTTGTTTGTTTACTTCTTATGTTTCTATTTTTTCAGATTGATGAGAAAACTTTCCAAGTTCTTGGTGATATGTACAGTGAGGGAGACTGCACTTACCTGAAATGTTCTATTAATGGAGTTGCTAGTAGAGCTAAGCTAATTATCCTGGAAAACACTGTTTACCTATTTTCCATGGTAATGTCTCTTCTTTACAATATCACTCTTAGGGTTTAGGGGAAAATTACTTGACCAGAGGCCTTACACTGAAAGAGTTTAGAAGGCTCCTGCTTCCTCTAACTTCCCCTCAGTTTCCCTCTCCACTCTGTGTTCTTTCCCAGATTCCTGCCTTCTATAGTTTCTCCTTCACCTTTTGTTCACACATGGTCTTCATTGACTTCTGAAGCAAATTTCCTTCCTCTTCTTGTCAGAGAGTCTCTCCCTACTCAGTGGGTGGCATTCTCTCAGGGCTTTGATGCCTGAACACTTTTCCCAAGCTCCATCCTTCTGACACTTGCAAGTCTGGTGATTTTGGAGGAGATGACCACTGGGAGGGGGAGCCTGTGGACCCAGTCTTCCTTGTGGGGAAAGGTGGAAGGTGGACAGCAGGAAGGTAAACATGCTGGTGGTGGTTTCTTGGCAGTCAGAGGATAGTGGAGGCAGGCTTGCTTGGTTGTGGTTAGGAGCCTGCTGCCTACTGGGCCTTCAACATTCTGCCTGGGTGGAAAGAGGAGGACGAATTATCAAATACCCTGGCCTCACAGTACCTTGTGATGAGATGTCGCTCATATTTTAGTAACTGAACTACTATATGTGGTAGCCTTGAGAGTTGAGGGTGGTCCCGCTTTACCAGTCATTCCTTTCCATAGTCACTCAAGCTATAACAATATGATGGCCAGGGCACTGTAGGGGAGCAGTGAGGAGCATACGTTCTGGAGTGCAAAGTTGCTTTCCTTCAGATCCTGGCCCTGCCACTTGGCAGCCAAGAGTCCTCAGGCAGCTAACCTCTCTGGCTGTGGTGATTGATGACATAATATATATAAATGTTAAGCAGGGTTCTTGGCAGAGACTAGGCACTCAGTAGTGGGGATGCTGCTAAGAATGGCTTCCAGATAGTGGCTGCCGTTATCTACAGTTACTGCGTGAATTCTTGGAATCCCCTGTGAGGCATGTATACCGTTACACCTTTATAATAGGAAACCAGGACTGAGTAGGGTTCAGTAACTTGCTCAAGATCATAAAGGTAGATTAAAACCTTGGTATTAAAGATGACTAATATTTAACAAATAGCTAGAAAGCAGTCATTATCTTAGATATATTAGTGAAAGAATGGTGATAGGATCTTGATTCCATTTTCTGTTTGTTTTCTGTTTTTAGGAAGGAAATGTTGAGATTGACATTCCAGTCCCCAAATACCTATCTTCTGTGAGCTCAGAAGGCACTCAAGGAGGTACCTTAGCGCCTATGACTGGAACCATTGAAAAGGTAACCATGTGACATCTGTAGAATGATGCTAAGTCCTAATAAATGGCTTTGTTGAATTTTGACACATATATATCCTTTTCCCTTTCTAAATCTTGCTCATGGGAGCACATCCATTTCAAGAAAACAACAGGATCTATTATATATTCAAATTTTGTATTACAGTTTTCAATGAAAATACCCATTACCTAATTTATGATAAAGATTGCTGGTTTTGAAGGTGGAAATTTACATCAAAGTACAAGTAATCTAAGTTGTCTTTTATTATTAAAATGGAGCACTCACCAAGAATTATTCAAAATGGCTAGGTATTTTTGTTGTTTTTTTCAAATGAAAGTATTTTTATATTTTTGAGAAAGAATCTCGCCATATTGCTCAGGCTGATCTTGAACTCGTGGCCTCAAGTGATCCTTCCACTTTGGCCTCCCAAAGTGCTGGAATTATAGGCATGAGCCACCATGCTTAGCCTCAAAAAGGCTGTTTTTAAATGTTAAATTTAACAGCAAGCCAGGAGCAGTGGCTCAAGCCTATAATCGCAGCACTTTGGGAGGCCAAGGCGAGAGGATTGCCTGAGCTCAGGGGTTGGAGACCAGCCTGGGCAAGTTGGTGAGACATTGTCTCTGCAGTAAATCAAAAAATAAGCCAGTTGTGGTAGCTTACACCTGTAGTCCCAGCTACTTGAAAGGCTGAGTTAGAAGGATCGACTGAGTCTAGTAAGTTGAAGCTGTGATGGCTATGAGCATGCCACTGCACTCCAGTCTGGGTGACAGAGTGAGATTCCAACTCAAAAAAAAAAAAAAATAGCAGCAAATAATTTCTTCATGAAATAATGACTTTTTTTCCAATGTGCATAATTGCATGTGTTAAAATAAAGTTTAAAAGGCTGGTATTATCGCTTCTCGGTCTTTTGGCCAAGATCAAGTGTAGTATATTAAGATCCATACTGTCCTAATCCATCAGGCTTCTATAGCAGAATACCATAGCCTGGGTGACTTTTAAACAATAGAAATTTATTTCTTACAGTGTTGGTTGCTGGGAAATCTAAGATCAGGGCATCAGCAGATTATTAGGTGTCTGGTGAGAGTCTGCTTCCTGGTTTCATAAACAACCATCTTTTCCCTGAATCCTCATGTGGTGGATGGAGCAAGCGACCTCCCTCTAGCCTCTTTTATAAGGACACTAATCCCATTCATGAAGGCAGAACCCTCATGACCTAATCACCTCCCAAAGGCCCCACCTCCAAATACTATCACTTTAGGGGTAGAAGTTCAACATATGAGCCAGGTGTGGTGGCTCACGCCTGTAATCGCAGCACTTTAGTAGGCTGAGGCAGGAGGATTGCTTGAGCCCAGGAGTTCAAGACCAGCCTAGGCAACATAGTGAGACCTCATCACTACAAAAAAAAATTTTTAATTTTAATTGATACATGCTTGTATTCCCAGCTACTTGGGAGGCTGAGGCAGAAAGATCACCTGAGCCCAGGAGGTCAAGGCTGCAGTGAGCTGTGATCGTGCCACTGCACTCCAGCCTGGGCACGACAAAGTGAGACTCTGGCTCAAAAAAAACCAAAAAACAAAAAAACCCAATTTCAGCGTATGAATTTTGGAGGAAAACACAAACCTGTAGACCATAGAACATGCTGTCATAACATCACAAGGTGATGTATTAGCAGTCTCCTTCTATATACTTGAATGCAGTAGAGTCTCCTTAAATATATTTGTCATAAAAATCCAACTATATATCTTTGTTGCCAAAAAAAAAAAGAAGAAAATAACTTTTTTTTTTGAGTCAGAGTCTTTGTCACCCAGGCTGAAGTGGAGTGGCATGCTCACAGCCACCGCAGCCTCAGCTCACTGGGCTCAGGCGATCCTTCCACCTCAGCCTTCCAAGTAGCTGGAACTACAGGCGTACACCTCCATGCTTGGCTAATTTTTTTGTTTATTGTAGAGATGAGGTCTCACCAAGTTGCCCAGGCTGGTCTTGAACCCCCGGGCCCAGGCAACCCTCTCGCCTCCGCCTCCTAAAGTGTTGGGATTACAGGCGTGCGCCACCACACCCAGCTGAAAATAACTATTTAAATAGTGTGGATAATTTCCCACTGTTTCCCTCTGGGAGATGAGCTAGGTAGCCTGACCTGGCTTTAGCTTGCTCAATTTCAGTTCTCAGGCCTCTCACGGTGTAGGCGTTCCGGCACTACCCTGATGGTCCTCACTGAGAGTTGCACATTTCCCCCATGGGCCCAGGCCCCTTCACCCAGGCCGTTGACGTCTTACAGCTATAGTAAAGCCTCGCCCAGGACGGGGTGACCTGCGGGGCTTTCAAGGGTGCTTCCTACTCCACAGATTTGGCTGTATGCCAACATCAGCACCTAACTCCACATTGATGTTTCCAGAAACTCCTTGGTGATCATGTTAATCAAAACAACACTGAGACCATAAGGGATCTATGAGTTTACTTATACATGGAAAAAGGAAAATAGACCTAGTTTCTGGGGTTGTTTAATTCTCTCATGTGAAGATTATCTAAACTCTCACTACACAGGCCTCACTACCCTAAGACCTCAAATACTATTTATCAGACAACCCCAAAACCAGAAAAACAGTCCAGACCCTCATCTTCACACCCTATCTGTGGTGGAGACATTTAAGTGTATTATTCCTTTTTGGTTGGTAATGTGTCTTATTTTTACATTCATGAAAATAAAAGGATACCAAGTATATAAAGCGTATTCATCTGATTCAAGCAAAACTAGGTGGTTTGATGCTCTGCATGTTGACATATCTACTCTATGGACCACAAAGGACCAGTGTTTTGGGGGTTTTTTTCCCTTTTAAAAAAATATTTTATGGCTGAGCGCAGTGGCTCAAGCCTGAAATCCCAGCACTTTGGGAGGCTGAGGTGTGAGGATTGCCTGAGCTTAGGGGATTGAGACCAGCCTGGGCAACTTGGTGAGACTGCATCTCTACAACAAATAAATTTAAAGAATAAACCGGGTATGTAGTTCCAGCTACTTGGAAGGCTGAGGTGAAAGGATCTCCTGAGCCCAGCAGGTCAAGGCTGTGATGGATGTGAGTGTGCCACTGCACTCCAGCCTGGGCAACAGAGTGAGAATCCAACTCAAAAATAAAATAAGTAAATAAATATTTTATTGTGTGTATTTGCATTTACAGAATGATGTTATGAGATACATATACATATTAAAACAGTTACTATGATAAAGCAGATTAGCATATATAAGACTGTGTTTTTAAATATGAACCTATCACACTGACTCTCTAGGTATTTGTCAAAGCTGGAGACAAAGTGAAAGCTGGGGATTCTCTGATGGTTATGATCGCCATGAAGATGGAAGTAGGTGAAATCACATGTTTAGTTGCTAAGTAAACTTTGGAACCCCGTGGATCTAATTGTTCTTTTGCCTTATTTTATCTTAATATCATCTTCAATATGAAGAGCCATTGGCTGACTAAGCATTAACTGTAGGAGAGAAAACCAAGCCATCCTTCTTGTAAATACATTTTCATTTTAATTTTGTGCAGTCGTTTTCTCATTTCTGATTCTGAAATTATCAATTATCAATCGCTTGGAATCAGGTAGTCCCCCAACTGAATGTTAACTGCTGGTGGTTTTTTTTTAATTAAAAAAAATTTATTGTAAAGATGTGGGGTACAAGTCAGGATTAGGTACATAAGTAGAGCAAGTGCAGGTGAAGTTTGGGCCCCAGCTGCTGGTGTTTTCTAAGGCTGAAGTTGAACATGCCAGTAATCAGTATCAAAGTGAAAATCTCAATCAAATTAGTTGTTTAGGTTATAAGATGGTTGAAAATTGTATGTCGGTTGTTGTTAGGCCTGGCTGAACTTTAGACAGTGTCCAACTTACAATGTAAAGAAAAATCTTAGGCCAGGCGTGGTGACTCACGCCTATAATCCCAGCACTTTGGGAGGCCAAGGTGAGAGGATTGCTTAAGCCCATGGGATTGAGACCAACCTGGGCAACTTGGTGAGACCCCATCTCTACAATAAATCAAAAAATTAGCTGGGCATGGTGGTATGTGTCTGTAGTTCCAGCTATTTGGAAGGCTGAGGCAGAAGGATTGCCTGAACCCTGCAGGTCAAGGCTGTGGTGGCCGTGAGCATGCCACTGCCCTACAGCCTGGGTGATAGAGTGAGACTCCTACTCAAAAAAAAAAAAGAAAGAAAAAACTTAGGATTTTTCACCTTTATGATGATGCAAGAGCCATACACGATCAGTATGCTGCTCAGTTTTCAGTGGGTTTATTTGGAACTACCCCATCAGAAGTCTAGGAGCACCTGTACAGTCACTTAGGGAGCTTTTAAAAACGACTCCCCAGAGGGTGAACTGGGGTCTCCAGGAGTAGAGTCCCAAGATCAATACTTTTAAAAGCTTCCCTTGGCCGGGCTCAGTGGCTCAAGCCTGTAATCCCAGCACTTTAGGAGGCCGAGGCAGGAGGATTGCTTGAGCCCACGGGTTCGAGAACAGCCCAGGCAACTTGGGAAGACCTCTTCTCTACAATAAATCAAAAAATTAGCTGTGCGTGGTAGCATGCGCCTGTAGATCCAGCTACTTGGAAGGCTGAGGCGGAAGGATCACCTGAGCCCAGCAGTTCGAAACTTCGGTGGCTGGGAGCGTGCCACTGCACTCCAGCCTGGGCAACAGAGTGAAACTCCAACTCAAAAAAAAAAAAGCTTTCCAGGTGTGATTCTAATGTGCAGCTCTAGTTAAGAACTACTAAATAGACCAGAAGTGTCCAGGCTTGTCCTTGAATGGGTCATCAGTGCGTCCTAATGCTGATTCCTCTCCCCCTAAGCACACCATAAAAATGTTCCCATTCTTTCTGTGCACTATTATGGGGAAAAAAAAGGTTGGATAGCACTGAGACTACAAAACATCCATACAATTGTCTACACTCTTCACTTTCCATCTCACTTTCTTAACTTGGTGTATATATATACTTAGTCCTTGTTGGTATTGCAACTATTGTTTGTCTGCCTTGTGTCTCTGCAGCATACCATAAAGGCTCCAAAGGATGGCACAATCAAGAAAGTGTTCTATGAAGAAGGTTCTCAGGCCAACCGACATACTCCTTTAGTTGAGTTTGGGGAGGAAGAATCTGACAAAAGGGAATCAGAATAACTCCAGCAAAGAAATGGCCAGTTAAGCAGTATCAATTTATTTCTGTGCCAAAAAGAAGTGCCTTCTGCTTTTCTTGGGTTCTTATAAACAGTTTTACTATGATTATATAATTGTGCTAAAACACTTTCATATTTGAGAATTATGTATTTGGGTCACAAATATAATAAATTGTCTCAAAATATTTAATACTAATAAAATCAAATTATGCTTTTTTTATTGGAAACTACTGTTTGTTTCTGCTCCAAATTTTATACAATGTAGTATCTTTTAGGAAGGGGAGTAGAAACTTGATCAAAAGAGGACTGGAAGAGAAAAGGTCATTAAACTAAATGAATTACTTCCCAGTTACAGTCATGGTGAAAATAGACAGTAATGTGTTTCAGAGACAGATGCCATAGGGTTAAACTCAACCAAGGTTTTGTGTCCCCAAAGATAACTTATATGGCAGTTTAAAAGCCTGGATGTTGTCTCTGGTCTTTGTGATTGGAAAGTTTCTATCTAGATTGCCTTTGCTTTTATTTTCTATGAGAGGGAATCCCGAAAAACCTGAAATTTATAAAAAATTGTGTATTTATTTATATATTTAAACTTAAGTCACCTTCAAAGCACTCTCTGATGCATTATACTTATCCAGACACTTTTTCCACTGCTCAAAACAAATTTTGAACTTGTCAATTTTGATGTCCTTTAGTACTTCTGCAGTTTTTTGTTTTGCCTCTTCCACATCAACAAAAACATTTTCCTTGAGGACTTTTTTCATCCAGGAAAACAAAAAAGTCACTCAGGATGAGATCAGGTGAATAGGGAAGGTGGGACATGGGGGGTCATGCCTTTTTTGGTCCCAAACTGCTGAACACTCAGCACATTATGGGAAGGTGCACTCGTTAATCACCTATCACGAAATGGGCAAACATGTTGAAAGAATCTCCCCCCAAAAGTTCACTGAAGCCAAACACAGCCTCTCACAAAACGCTAGCTGGTACACTGCTGCCACTGGGCTCCTAGAATACTTACCTGTTGAGGAAAGCCTGTACTACAAGTGCCTGCCCTCAAAAAGAGTAATTCTGAGTTTTTGGGGGGATTTCCCTTCATAAGCTTGTAAAATATATATATATATTATATGCTAGAATATATTAACATTTAATAATATAAGTTTGAAGGCGGGCACAGTGGCTCATGCCTATAATCCCAGCACTTAGGGGGGCTGATGCGAGAGGATTGCCCGAGCCCACAAGTTCAAGACCAGCCTGAGCAACTTGGTGAGACCTTTTCTCTACAGTAAATCAAAAAATTAGCCAGGCGTGGTGGTGTGTGCCTGTGGTTCCAACTACTTGGAAGGCTGAGGCGGAAAGATTGCCTGAGCCCAGCAGGTCGAGGCTGCGATGGCCGTGAGTGTATCACTGTCCTCCAACCTGGGCGGCAGAGTGACAGTTTGACTCAAAATAATAAGTTTGGGGTAAATTTGAAAAATACTTTGGGAGGCCGAGGTGAGTGAATTGCCTGAGGCCGCGGGTTCGAGACCCGCCTGGGCACTTGGCGAGACCTCATCTCTACAATAAATCAAAAAAAAATTAGCTGGGCGTGGTAGCACACACCTGTAGTTCCAGCTACTTGGAAGGCTGAGGCGGAAGGATCGCCAGAGCCTAGCAGGTTGAGGCTGCAGTAGAGGGAGCGTGCCACTGCACTCCAGTCTGGGCGACAGAGTGAAACTCCAACTCAAAAAAAAAAGAAAAATACAAATTTACAGAAAGAAACTAGAAAGCCTGACTCTGTTGAATACTTTTTTAAGAAACACTTTTTTGTTTGTTTTTGAGAGACAGCATCTCGCTGTGTCAACCAAGTTGTAGTGCAATGGCACAATCATAACTCGCTGCAGCCTCAAACTCCTAGTCTCAAGCAATCCTTCTGCCTCAGCCTCCCAAGTAGTCAGGACTATAGGCATGTGCCACCATGCCCAGCTGATTTTTTATTTTTTAATTTTCCATAGAGATAGGGTCTTACACTGTTACCCAGGCTGGTCTCAAACTCTTAGGCTCAAGCAATCCTTCCACTTCCCAAAGTGCCGGGAGTATAGGAATGAGCCACCATGCCCAGTCACATTTTTTATTATTATTAAAAAAAATCCTTAGAATTAAAAACTTCAGTTTTATGTCTTTACTTTTGCTTAGATTCTGTTACTGTTACTAACAGATGTGTGGCCCTCTGCATTTTTACATATTCTTGAAGTGTTAAATATTTGTTTAATTGAGTTCTTGCTGAATACATAAGACTGTGTTAAATGTTGTAGAAAATACTAAGAAACACAAAAGATGGTCTCTCTCTACTTTAAGACATCTCTGATTTCATTGGGAAAGTAAAACATAAAATCCTGTCTGCTAAGATTTGGATATGTCCCTCACATTTCATGTGTTGAAAATGTAATCCCAAAGTGGACGTGTTCATTGAAGGTGAAGCTTTGGAGAGGTAATTAGGATCAGATTAAGGTCATCAGAAGCCCCCATGATGGGACTGGTGACGTTATAAGATGGGGAGGACAGACCTGAGCACGCTCCTGCCCTCTTGCCATGGGGTGCTCTCCTGGTGCTCTCCACCAGGTCACGACGCGGCAGGAAGGCCCTCACCAGATGTAACCCCTCCATCTTGAACTTCCTAGCCTCCAGAACGACAAGAAATAAACACTTTATAAATTACCCAGTCTGTGGTATTATAGCAACACAAAACAGACTGACAATGCCAAAAGCTACATTATGTGGGAGAACATCAAATCCAAAATTAATTTATCTCCTGACTACCAAGGAAGCAATTTTACCATCAAAGTAGTGGTGAGAGAGGTACCATAATATTAAAGTTGGAAAAAATGCTAGGTTCTCAAATAATTCCGATTACACAGCTTAGTTAGAATGTCCATTTTTCTAATGAGGCAACAGGTAACTCTGTCTCCCAAGATGTGGGTGGAGGTGAAGACTGCTGTCATGACTGATACACACAGTAGGTATTTTAGGAGCTGGAGTGAGTGAGAGAGTTTTGTGGCAGGTGTGATCAGGGTAGTTTTCCTAAAGGAAGGAGAACCCAAGGGAGGTTGTGTAGGCTGGAAATGAAGAAGGAGCAGGGCTTCACTGTTGAAAATGAGCAAGATGCGTGCTAGGCCAAGGAGCAGACCTGCTCAGCTCAAGTGGGAAGTGCTTTTGTGGGAGAGAGAAGGTGTGGCATTTAACCTAGGGCCAGATTGTAACTGGCATGGACTGTCAGGCTGGGATTTTATCCTGCTAGTAGTGGCTACATTAAATCATTTTTTAGCTGGAAAAGCAATGATATCTGGGGACATTTTATCTGACTGTTGGAGTCCCTTTGAAAAACATTAGCATTATTTCACATAGTGGAACTTTTTTTTACCCTATAACCTAATATCTCACTTCTAGAAATACACATGTGCACCCAGGGTGTTCACAGCCCCATGACCCATAACGGCAACGCGTTGGAAACAATCAGAGTTGGTAGGAGAAAGTGTGGTTTGGGCACACTGTGGACTTACTATGTAGCAACAAAGTAATTTTATAACATCAACAGTGGATGAGTCTTGGAATCGTAATAGGCTGGACATGGTAGCTCATATCTTGATCGGCCCAGGGGACAGCTTCCAGCAGTCCTCCTGTTCGGCCTCCCAAAGTCTTTAGATTATAGGTGTGAGTCACTGTGCCTGGCCTCTTTTTAAAAACTGGAATTTAACATTTTCTTTTTTTTTTTTGATTTGACATTTGCTTTTTATTCCTATTCATGTTTTTTTTATTTTAAATTTTATTTTTAGTTTAATTATTATTATTTTTTGAGTTGGAGTCTCACTCTATCGCCCAGGCTGCATGGCACACTCACAGCCACTGCAGCCTCCACCTGCTGGGCTTAGGCTATCCTTCCGCCTCAGCCTTCCAAATAGCTGGAACTACAGGCACACGCCACCAAGCCCCGCTTATTTTTTTTAATTTATTATAGCGACGAGGTCTCGCCATGTTGGCCAGGCTGGTCTTGAACCACTGGACTCAGGCAATCTTTTCACCTTGGCCTTCCAAAGTGCTGGGATTACAGGCTTGAGTCACTGCACCTGGCCAGTATCTTAAAAAAAAGATGTGGGGTACAATTCAGAGTTAGGTATACAAATGTTCATCATGCAGGTACCCCCCCACCCGAAAAAAACTGGAATTTAAAAGTTTCAAAGATGGAAATTGTGATTAGCTCTGGGTATTAGGCAAGGAGTTGGGATGAGTGAATTATGTATAGCTTCTGCTAATTTTCTAGTTGTTGGGCTGGGTTGTTGGTTGGTTATATTCATGACAGAATGATGTTTCATAACTACCATGTGACAGCTAAACGTTTTATAATTCAAATAAGAATTTTTAAATATATTTGGAAAAATTTCATCTGGCAGCAGTGTGCACGCTGGATAGAGGAAGGAAAGCCTTGCGGCTAGGAAACCAGTTAGGAAGTAGTTCTTAACAGACACTTAGGCATGAGGTAATAAAGGGCTAGACCGTCTAACCAGAGTTCTTTAAACCGTATTTTTAGCAACAGAACTTTTTCTTTCCAAACAAAACTCACTCTGTTCAAAAGAGGGACAAGCAAAGGAGCCCTGATGAAAATTTCAGGTTGCTGTTTGCCACCTTCCGGAAATGCTGTTGTATCCTTCAATGGAACAAGGTCAAGTTCTCTATTTCATTGTTAAGTGTCTGTGTTGTGGGTATGTGTGTAGAGAATTTGAAGCCAGCTAGCCCAATTACCCACATATTGGGATCATCACCAGTCATGCTGTGTGAGCAGAGTTCTTTTGCACATGAATGCGTCTGTTTATTCTACAGACACTTATAGGGCATTTGCTGTATACCAGGGCCTCCAGAAACAGATGGTAAGAGACGATTTCTTTCCTTGCCCTATCAAATGAGAAACAGACTCCAACTGTATACAAAAATGTAAGATAATTACACTATGTAGTAAGTGGTATAATATACCTGCACTGGGTGCCATGGGGGGGTGGAGTGAAATGATAAATTCTGCTTTGAGTCAGGAAGCTGAGGGAGAAGCGGTGACATCTGAACTGGAATTTGAAGGATAGCCATTTGCCGGGTGGAGGAGGAAGGTGGCAAGTCCAGGCCATGGCAGGCAGAGGGACTCGTGAGGGCTGATAATAACAATAAGGCATGAAAACATATGATGTGTTCAGGGCACAGAGAGATCCAGCGTGGCCTAGGCCACAAGGGCCTTGGCAGAAAATTCTTATGCCTGCTGCCCTGAGAAACCAAGTTGGAGGCAGCCATTACAATGGAGAAAGTTTAATACCACAAAGCAACTGATCAAGGAAGAAGGGAGTTATTGCTCAAATACGCCTCCCCAAGAATCTGGAGGCTAGGGTTTTTTTTTAAGGGAACTTGGCAGGCAGAGGGGCTAGGGACTGCTGATTGGTTGATGATGCTGTGAGGTGTCAAAATTGCTTTCTTGTCACAGAGTGGATTTCTGGGAGGGGGTGTCACAGGACCAGTGGGGCCAGCTTCCTGGAATGTGTTCTGGGCCCCAGTAGGGCCTCGGATCTGTCAGAGTAAAATACCTCAAATAACATTCTTAGGTTTGGCAATAAATGCTACCTAAAAAGCAAATGACCATCGGCTACTAGCCCCTGGGTAGTGAGCCTTTATGGAGGTAAATTAGGAGGAAGGTATGGGGGAGGAGGGATCCTGGAGATTGGAGCCACTTCTGTTCCTCAACCTTTGCTTTCATATCTCTGCAGTCTTAGGCTCATTGTTTAGGGGAAAATATGTTGATCGGCCCAGGGGACAGCTTCCTGCTCCCCAGGAGTCAGGATACGAAGATCATGAACTGCCTTCTAGTGAAGTGAAAGCAAACATAGAAACAACAGATTTGTTCAATTCTACCCATGGGTGCAGTTTTTCAGGGCTCAGGCCTGTTTGACAGCTTTTACCCTGTGGCCTGATATTAATTTTAAAATTTAAGCTTAAACATAGGCAGTTTCAGGAGGGGTGAGGGAAGCAGCAGCCCAGCAGAGGAAGGGCTTCTCTGGTCCAGAAGACTTCATTCGAGAGGAAGGGGGTAGCCGCTGGAGATTTTCAGAGGATTTAAGTTTTTCAAGTCATGTAACTTCCACAGTCTATATTGCGGATGGGAAAGTGGAGAGACTGGAGACCGTCTCAAATAGACATTGAATACACGGGCAGGGATTGGAGGTCACGGGCAGGGATTGGAGGTCAAATAGACATTGAATACACGGGCAGGGATTGGAGATCAGGGCAGGGAAGAGCCCTTGGCACACATCTCCTTGACCTCAAAGTAGCTCTTCCTTGGGAGAAGATTCATTTGTAGTCATTGAACCCAGCGTTCAGGTCCATAATAACCAAGAGAACAACACAGTTTGAGAGCCCTGATGGTTGCCTTTTGATCACGGACAGAACGAGTAGCATCGTAGACAAAACCCAGCTTTGGAGGTAAAATTCTTGCATTCATACCCTAGCTATGTCGCTTACTATCTGTGTTGCCTTGAGCGAGTCATTTCACCTCTCCAAGCGTCGTCTGTAAAATTGAGGTGGGGTTGTTTTGGAGACACAAGGAGAGAACGCAGAGGTTTCCTCCAGCACTGTGCCTGCAGGATCACTTATACTCAACTGGTATTTTCTTTTTATTCTTTTACTTTTGAGTTGGAGTCTCACTCTGTTGCCCAGGCTGGAGTGCAGTGGCACGCTCATGGCCACTGCAGCCTTGATCTGCTGGACTCAGGCGATCCTTCCGCCTTGGCCTTCCAATAGCTGGAACTACATGCAAGCGCTACCACGTCCAGCTAATTTTTTGATTCATTGTAGAGATGAGGGCTTACCAAGTTGCCCAGGCTGGTTTCGAACCCCTGGGCTCAGGCAGTTCTCGCGCCTTGGCCTCCCGAAGTGCCCCAACTGGTATTATTAACATCTAACTCCAGTTATTGCTAGGGAGCAATTACTGCAGATTCGGCCCAGCTGGTTACTCTTCTTAGCAAAAATCCCAGGTCCCAGGGGGGTGAAAAACCCTGCCTGGACATGTGTCACCCTCTTTTCCTCCCCTCCCCCAGCTCTAGCCTGCTCCAGTGTCACCGGGGCACCTATCGACCCCAGGCAGATTGTGTTGCTGCCATGAGAAGCCTCCAGAAATAGCTAGAGCCTGAATGCTAAGGCGACAGCAGGAGGCCCAGGAACAACTCACCCCTCGCACGAAGGCCGGGCCTGGACTTGCTCCATTCAGCGCCATCAGGTGTCCCGCACACATGTAGCTGGTGCTGGAGGGGATGCCTTAGTGTCTGGCGTCAGCCTCCGTGTGGGCGGGCGTCACAACCTCTGCTGGACCGCGGAGCAGGGCAGTCTCTCACTTGGCTGAATCCATTCTCTTTTCTTCCTCCAGTCATCTTCTCTCCTCACTCTTTCACATGTGCTGTTCTTAACTTTCAAATAGTTATCTCAGGAATATTAGTTTTTATTTTATTTATTTTGTGTCAGGGTCTCACTCTGTCACCCAGGCTGGAGTGCAGTGGCACGATCATGGCTCACTGCAGCCTCAACGTCCTGGGCTCAAGTCATCCTTCCACCTTAGTCTCCTGAGTAGCTGGGACTACAGGTGTGTGCCACCACACCTGGCTAATTTTTTGATTTTTTTTTTTTTTTTGCACAGACGAGGTCTCACTATGTTACCCAAGGTGGTCTCAAACTCCTGGACTCAAGCAATCCTCCCTCCGTGGCCTCCCAAAATGTCGGTATTACAGGCATGAGCCACAGCAATTCTAATATGTCTTTTAGGCATATTAGAAGTTGAAATGTGCATCTATGCTCCTCCATGGCACTTCTGCTGTTGTCATTAAAATATTTACAGTGTTGATAGTAACGTTTGCACTTCTTTTCTTTTTTTTTTTTTTTAAATATTTTTGACCCTCAGTTGTTTGAATCTGTGGCTGAGGAACCCATGTATATGGAGGGTCAACTTTATTCATTTATTTTTTGAGTTGGAGTCTCACTCTGTTGCCCAGGCTGGAGGGCAGTGGCACGCTCATGGCCACCGCAGCCTCAACCTGCCAAGCTCAAGCGATCTTTCTGCCTCAGCCTTCCAAGTAGCTGGAACTACAGGTGCATGCCACCACGCCTGGCTAATTTTTCTTGAATTCTTGTAGAGATGAGATCTTGCCAAGTTGCCCAGGCGGGTCTCGAACCCCTGGGCTCAGGCAACCCTCTTGCCTCTGCCTCCCAAAGCGCAGGGATTACAGGCATGAGCCTCTGCGCCAGGACCTCCTCATTTCCTGTTTTATCAACTTATTATAGGTGCTAGTTTTATTTAATTTTAATTCAGGTATTTAATTTATTTATTTAATTTTAAAAGTCTTTCTTAATTTTTTTGAGTTGAAGTCTCACTCCATCACCCAGGCTGGAGTGCAGAGGCATGCTCCCAGCCACTCCAGTGTCAACTTGCTGGGTTCAGGCGATCCTTCTGCCTTGGCCTTTCAAGTAGCTGGGACTACAGGTGTGTGCCACCATGCCTGGCTAATTTTTTGATTTATTGTAGAGATGAAGTCTCGCCAAGTTTCCCAGGCTGGTCTTGAACCCCTGGGCTCAGGCAATCCTCTTGCCTCAGTATCCCGAAATTCTGGGATTACAGCCTTGAGCCACCGCACCCGGCCCTTCCTGGGCATTTTGAAGCTTAGTGTTAATATCTAAGAATGCTTTTCAAGATCCTCCGATGAAAGGTGCAATAGAAGTGCAGACATGGCTGGGATGGCTGCCATGTGCTTCTAGTTCTGGCTACTTGGAAGGCTGAGGTAGAAGGATCGCCTGAGCCCGGCAGGTTGAGGCTACAGTGGCCATGAGCATGCCACTGCCCTCCAGCCTGGGTGACAGAGTGAGACTTCAACTCAAAAAAAAAAAAAACCTGCCCACGAAGAAGAGACTGTGGTTAAACTGTCCCAAAATGCTTTGCTCCTCGCCCAGTGCAGCAAGCCGTGGGTCGCTGGTGTCTTCCTGCCAATGACACACTGTTCCCTGAGGCTGGCCCCAGGGCACTGCGGTCTTGGGGTTAGCAGCTCTTCCCCACTAGATTCTGATATGGGGTATCCCGGGGGCGCTGCCCACAGCTCTCAGTCACAGACTGGGTGGAAGCAGTCTTGCCCATCCTCCCCCAGCCCCTGTGAGTAACCCTGGGGACACCAGTCCTTCTGGACCACGGGTCCCTGAGCCTTCAGCAGATTATAGCCTTGCTACTGGTGATGACCCTGTCACCCTGACATTTGTCTCACATTTGTGGGATCCCTGGGGAGTCAAAATGCCTCCATGCCTCTAAACTGGCTCCGTCTGCCTCAGCGATTCCCGAATGCTGTGTGCCCTCTTCAACCTCCAAGCCCCTGCATGGCTGTCTGCTCCTTCCCTCCTAAGAATAGCTTACCCGCTCTCTGCACCCGCCACCACTCATTTCCATTTTGCTAAACCTTGAGATTAGATTGCAAAACCAACTCTCCCCCCAAACAAAAAACCACTAACAAAAACAAGATAACTTGGGACTTGGGACTTCTCCCTCTTCCCAGTTATTCCTTTATTATTACCAACTATACTCGAAAAGCACTGTGGTTTTTTCTGTTGAAAACAGGCTTCGCGTTAATTACAATTCCAACTGGCAGTCCCGCGTTTGCTCCCCTATTGCCCATCTGGCCCCACTCAGAGCTTCCATTTATCATGTGCCTGTCTAAGCAGGCTTCCTCATCCGGCTTGGTCGACAGGCTGCGTTTGCCCTTGACTTTCCCTCTCCTCTCTCAGGCCTGAGAAAACACCCACCCTAACCTTGGAGTTGCTTCTTATTAGCATAATACATCAAAGTGAAGATCCATTATATACAACACAAGCCATGCGTTTTCAATTCCTTGACCATGTAAATATTATTTGTATCTTCCTAATCAAGTATTTTTAAAATTTTTAAATAGGTAATACATTAATCTCATTGTTCAAACATCTAAGACTATTTTTTTTTTTTGAAACAGGGTTTCACTCTGTCGCCCAGACTGGGGTGCAGGCTCACCACAGCCTCGACCTCCTGAGCTCAAGTAATCCTTTCATTTAGCCTCCCGAGTACATGCAACTACAGGTATGCACCACCACACCCAGCTAATTTTTGTGATTTTTTTGAAGAGACAAGGTCTCACCATGTTGGCCGGGCTGACCTCGAAATCCTAGGCTCAAAAAATCCTCTCGCCTAGGCCTCCCAAAGTGCTGATTACAGGCATGAGCCACTGCACCTGCCTAAAATCACAATACATATTAAAAGATATACAGTCAAAATATCTCCCTTCCACCTATCCAGTCCTCCCAACCCCATCAGCAGATAAGTACTATTATTTGTTTCTTGTGTATCCTTCCAGTGTTTCTTCATGTCCTCAAAAGCAAATAAATATGTGTGGTCTAATTTCTCCTCTTTAATATAAAAAGTAGTATTCCGGCTGGGTGCGGTGGCTCAGCCTGTAATCCCAGGACTTAGGGAGGCCGAGGCAAGAGGACTGCCTGAACCCAGGGGTTCAAGACCAGCTTGGCCAACTTGGCGAGACCTCGACTCTACAATAAATCACAAAAAATTAGCTAGGCGTGCATCTGTAGTTCCAGCTACTTGGAAGGCTGAGGCAGAAGGATCGCCTAAACCCAGCAGGTCGGGGTTGCGGTGGCTGTGAGTGTGCCACTGCACTACAGCTTGGGTGACAGAGTGAGACTCCAACTCACTTTCTGCACTTTGCTTTTTTTATTTAACAGTATGTCTTAATGATCCTTCCACAACAATATAACGTTTTCTTATTCTATTTCACAGCTGCATGGTATTTATGCCACTAAATGGATATAATTTATTCAACCAGACCCTTCTTGGTGGACATTTAGGTTGCTTTCAAAATTCTGCTATTACCAAAAAAAATGTTGCAATGAGTAACCGTGTAATACTTCACTTTGCATGTACACAATTATATCTGTTAGGATAAATTCCAGAAGTGAATTGCTGTGGCAAAGACTAATAATTCATTATTGAAAACTTCAGCTTGGTTAGGTGTGATGGTTTACGCCTTTAATCCCAGGGCTTTGGGAGACTGAGGTAGGAGAACTGCCTGAGTCCAGGAGTTTGAGACCAGACTGGGCAACATTGTAAGACCTCAACTCTACAAAAAAAATTAAAAAATTTAGCCAGGCATGGTGGTGTACACCTGTGGTCCTAGATATTCAGGAGGTTGAGGCAAAAGGATTGCATGCACTCAGGTGATGAGCCATGATCATGCCAGTGCACTGCAGTCTGGCAAACAGACAAACAAAAAAGCTGGCTGCAGTGGTTCATGCCTATAATTCCAGCACTTTGGGAGGTGGAGGCAAGAGGATTGCCTGAGTCCAGCCAAGGCAACTTGGCGAGAACTCATCTCTACAATAAATCAGTAAATTAGCCAGGCATGGTGATTCACGCCTGTGGTTCCAGCTACTTGGAAGGCTGAGGTGGAAGGATTGCCTGAGCCTAGCAGGTCGACACTGGAGTGGCTGTGAGTGTGCCACTGCACTCCAGCCTGGGCGACGGAGTGAGACTCCAACTCAAAAAAAAAACACCAAAAAAAAACTACACAGAGGAATCCACCTATAGGAAAACTTTACAGGCAAAAGCATTTGTCCCTTCCTCAAATAGAATAGCATACACACATGCCCAGAAATTTGATGTTGCTAATAAAAGAAAAGTGGTTTGAACTCTTTGATATTATTATTAGGTTCTATTATTACTCACAGTATAATGTATCAACACCTTCTTGACTCATAGTGAGAGGTATACCTGTTGCTCAAATTCAGAATATTTATATTGATTTGACTGGTATGTTTCTCCCAGTGTGAATGATGAGGAGACAACAAACAAAAAACAAAAAACAAAAACCGCTCAGTTCCACCCTACACCTACTGAATCTGGGTCTTGGGAATGGGCTTAGCACCGCTTTAATAGGACTTCTGGGTGAAATTTTGATACATTCTGAAATTTAAGACCACAGATCAGGTTTGTAGTTATGCTTAGTTGCTTCTGCAAAGTTTGTTGTTGTTGTTGTTGTTGTTTTCCTGAGTCAGAGTCTCATTCTGTCACCCAGGCTGGAATGCAGTGTCACACAGCCACCCCAACCTTGACCTGCTGGGCTCAGGTGATCCTTCTACCTCAGCCTTCCAAGTAGCTGGAACCACAGGTGCATACCACCATGCCCTGCTAATTTTTTTAATTTATTGTGGAGATAAGGTCTCGCCATGTTGCCCAAGCTGGTCTCAAACCCCGGGGCTCAGTCAATCCTCTCACCTTCACCTCTCAAAGTACTGGGATTATAAGTGTGAGCCACCATGCCCTGCACAAAGTTATGTCATTTGAGATGAATCTTTGAATACTTCTGATCTTACTTGTTTTGTGTACATTAACACAGTTTAACTTCACTTGAGGACGTGTCTTGCTGGCACCTTTGTAAAGAATTGAGGAAATATTGGTAAGAAAGTCATCTTGGGCTGGGCTTGGTGGCTCAGTCTGCCATCCCAGCACTTTGGGAGGCAGAGACGAGAGGATTGCCTGAGGCCGCAGGTTTGAGACCAGCCTGGGAAACTTGGCAAGACCTCGTCTCTACAATTAAAAAAAAAGTCATCTTGGAGTATTTTGGGGGAACATGTTCCTTGTTAGTTTCAAATTCAATTTTTTTTCCTTTTTTTATTAGACAGGATCTTGTGCTGTCGCTCAACCTGGAGCACAGTGGTATAATTATAACTCACTGCAGCCTCAAACTGCTGGGCTAAAGTGATTCTCCCACCTCAGCCTTCCTGATAGCTAGAACTACAGGCATGTGTCATCATGCTTGGCTAATTTTAAAATTTTTTCTATGGACAGGGTCTTGCTAGGTTGCCCAGGCTGGTCTCCAACAACTGGCCTCAAGTAATCCTCCCCACCTCAGCCTCCCAAAATGCTAGAATTACAGGGGTGAGCTACTGCCCCAGGTCCAGCCCAAATTTAATTTTTAAAAAGATCACTACAGAAAACGTTTTAGGTTAGAACCAGATTTGCAAATGCAAATGCCTAAAGGGACCAAGCACACAAACTACAACCAACTACAACCTGTAAGTGCAGTAATGAGGGAGGAAAGGGGAGGGGAGGTTTGTCCAGTGGGGCCTCAGAGAGCAGCTGCCCCTCAGCTCCACCTAGCTAGTTCCAGGCCAGGCGGGAATGTGGGCCCAGGGTGGTCACATCTTCTGACTTATTGCGTGAACTCTCCTGACTTTTAAATTTTGGCAAGCTTTACGTTCATGGTAAATAAATATCACGTGTGCCTACCAAGCTGGCCTGGGTCAGCAGTTCTGCCTTGGTGGGACTAGCGGGGGAGGCAATTCCCTGGCCTTGCTGCCCCTCTGTGGGTCATTGTCTCACAGAAGTCACTGGCACATTTTCTGTCAGGAAATAAACAAGTAATCCATCTGGAAGCAAAGAATACTTAATCGTCAGGAGAGTGGTTCCAGAGGCAGCTCCAGGTTTTATGGGTCCTAACGCATATACAATATGGGGCGGGGGTGATTTAAGAAAAAGAATATGAAGTTACATACACAAAAATAGTTATGAGAGAACCAGGAGGTCGCAACAGAATGTGATAAAACGTTAACTTTTGCCAATTTTACAAAAATCAAGTGGCCAGGGCCTCGGAAGGGGTCCACGTGAGCTGGAGTCCTGGAGCCTCCCGACTGTCCCAGCATGTCTGATCTGCCTCTATCCTGGTGACCACGGGGGTGCAGGCAAGGGTGAGATTGGGGCCGGAAGTGGAGGTAGTCTGGGCGAGGATGATGCTCTATGTCTTGACCTGTGCGGGAAGGTGCTTACATGGGGAGTCATCTCACAACAATTTGTCAAGCTGCACATTTAGGGTTTTTTTGTACTTTTATGTATACTTGTAATAATTTATAACCTAAAAAATCAGGCTGGATACGGTGTCTGTAATCCCCGCACTCTGGAAGGTTGAGACAGTAGGATAGCTTGAGCCCAGGAGTTTGAGGTTGCAGTGAGCTCTGAGCACACCATTGCACTCCAGCCTGGGTGACAGAGACAAACCCTATTATTTTTTTAAAAATTAGCCCTTTCCTAAGTCAGGAAAAATACTCACTTTATTCAGTGAAATAGGTCTTCAATAAACATTTGTTAAATGGGCAAATGAATGAGTGATTTCAAATCTATTCAGCTGATAAATACCAAAGGCCTAAAGGATCTTTGCTAGGTATTGCATTATTAAATATATTATGGTATTATTATTTAATATTTAAGATAAAGAAGTAGTATTTAATGAGAGAAATAAAATAATTTTTTAAAAAGTAGGAGTCTCACTCTGTCGCCCAGGCTGGAGTGCAGTGGCACGAGTGCAGTGGGTCAGGCAAGTCTTCCGCCTCAGCCTTCCAAGTAGCTGGAACTACAGGCGTGTGCCACTATGCCTGGCTGATTTTTTTGATTTATTGTAGAGACAAGTTCTTGCCAAGTTACCCAGGCTGGTCTAGAACCCCTGGACTCAGACAATTCTTTTACCTCTGCTTCTCAAAGTGCTGGGATTACAGGTGTGAGCCACCGTGCCCAGCTGAAATAAAATAATTGTATTTTATTTCATTTTGCCATTTAAAAAATGTTAATAGTATTCTTTCATTATTGCCATAAAATAAATAAGTAAACAAATACATACATAAATCTGGATATAGATTTTTAAAAATATTTTAAAATTTTTTCAGAGATAAGATCTTGCTCTGTTCCCCAGGTTGGAGTGCAGTGGTGTGATCATAGTTCATTGCAGTCTTAGACTCCTGGGCTCAAGCAATCCTCTCACCTCCGCCTCCCTAGTAGCTGGGACTAAAAGTATGTGCAACCACGTCTGGCTAATTTTTAAATATTTTTAGAGACAGGGTTTCACTATGTTGCCCAGGATGGTCTTGAACTCCTGGCCTCAAGCAATTCTTCTACCTCAGCCTCCCAAAGTACTGGGATTGCAGACGTGAGCCACTGTGCTTGGCCTGGATACAGACTTTAAAAAGAAAAAAACATATTTGATTTTAATATTCTTAACTCAAATTTTATTATATTTACCTTAAAACTTTTTAAATTTACAATCACACAATTTTAAAGAGTGGTAAGTAGAGGAAACAGGAGAGCACAAAAGAAATTGGTATTTATTTGGCACCTACTAAAGAACAGGCATATGTTATAATATTTTTAAAAGCATGCATAATTCCACTACACAAGCATAACCACTATTATCAGTTTATGAATTTCTTCTCAGTCTTTTGTTTTTAGACACATTCCCTACATATTTAAAATGATAGTATTCTTAAGTTTTATATCCTGATTGTTTTACCTATACCATAAACATTTTCATGTTATCACATGCACTTCATAATTTTAATTTTTAAAAGGTGCATAATTATTCCTTAGCTATTCCCAGAAGTGGACATAATACAACTTATATAACCATTCTCCTATTCTTAGACATTTCGATTATTTTAAATTTTTGCTATTATAAAATAAAACAGCACTATGTTTTTGTGTACATAACTTTCTTTCTTTCTATTAGGGTCATATGCCTAAGGATACATATTTCTCAACTTTATTTTTCTACAAACTTATATTTGTTCACTCTAAAATGAAGAACCAGAGGCTGGGTGTGGTGGCTCTTGCCTATTATCCCAGTACTTTGGGAGATTGAGGAGGGAGGACTATTTGAGCATAGGAGTTCGAGACCAGCCTGGGTAACATAGTGAGACCTCAGCTCTACAAAAAGTAAAAAAGAATTAACTGGGTGTGGTGGAGAGTGCCTGTAGTTCCAGCTGCTTGGGAAGCTAAGGAGGGAGGACTGCTTGAGCCCAGCAATTTGAGACCGCAGTGAGCCATGGTTATGCCACTGCACTTCAGCCTGGGCAACAGAGTGAGACCCCAACTCAAAAAAAAAAAAAAAGAACTAGAATTGGAGTACAAATAGATGAGGGAAACAGGTAGGGAGATGGTCCAAAGGGCAATATCCATCCATTATAGGTCTTTTAAATTACTTATCTTGACTTAATCCAAGACAAACCTTTAATTTTTAAACATTTACACAGCAGAATGCAGTGGTTCACGCCTGTAATCCCAGCACTTTGGGAGTCGGAGTTAAGAGGGATTGCCTGAGCTCAGGGTTTCAAGACCAGCCTGGACAACTTGGTGAGACCTCATCTGTACAATAAATAAAAAAATTAGCTGGGTGTGGTGGTACATGCCTGTGGTTCCAGCTACTTGGAAGGCTGAGGTGGAAGGATCACCTGAGCCCAGCAGATTGGGGTTGTGTGGCTGTGAGCTTGCCACTGCACTCCAGCCTGGGCAAAAGAGTGAGACTCCGACTCAAAAACAAAATTTTATAGAATGCATTTTTGGCTGTTGCTTTGTTAAACTCTGGTGTGTCCATGGGGCTCTTTGAGCTATGGCCGCCATGTTTCTTAGTTTTGGCCCCCTCCCCTACCTTGGGGAGGTGAATTTCCTCTCTCTCTCTCTCTCATTTACTTTCTAAATAAACTATATTTTCCAATCTAAAAAAAAAAAGAACGCATTTTTCTCTTATCAGGAAAGTTTTCTCACTTTTCTTTGGCGACCATGAATATTGTGTCAAAACTGACAGAACATGTCGCTCTTTGAAAGATTCATTTCAGGGCTTGGTGGCTCAGCCTGTAATCCCGCGCTTTCAGAGGCTGAGGTGAGTGGATTGCCTGAGCCCGCGGGTTCGAGACCCGCCTGGGCAACTTGGCGAGACCTCATCTCTACAATAAATCAAAAATCAGCCTGGCGTGGTAGCGCTCACCTGTAATTCCGACTACTTGGAAGGCTGAGGCAGAAGGATCGCCGGAGCCCAGCAGGTCGAGGCTGCGGTGACCGGGAGTGGCCACTGCACTCCAGTCTGGGCCACGGAGTGAGACTCCAACTAAAAAAAAAAGATTCATTTCTCAAGTCATCAGACATTATGGTAGCTACCAAGATAAGTGTTTAATAGATAGCTAGAACTTTCAGATTTGCAGTTACCTAATGTACCATTTTCATTCCAATTCAATTCAAGAAATTAAAGATTGACATTGTTCCTAAGTTCTATGCCAGGTACTATAATACTTTTTTTCCTGATTTGTGAATGTGTAGTTACACAAAAAGTAATTAAAGAGCTATTTTATTACATAAAATTAATTACCTTTGCTGTGAAATCTGAGCATACATTTGGGCAAAAGCACTCAGAGGCAGGCATAAACAAAACACAGTCCCTCTGCTCAAGCAGCTTGTAATTTATGAGGAAATCAAGAACATAAACCTGAATCAATTAACTTTTTATGTAAAGTCTGTGTTCTTAAAAAATGCATAAAACATTTAGGGAAAAAATAAATGCAAACTAGATATTTGAAGACAGTAAAAACTTTTTGTTAATTTTTTTAGGTGAGTTAATAGTATTGTGTTTTTTTAAAGTCCTCTTCTTTTAGAGATATTCTGAGATACTTGTACATAAAATCAAAATTATGCAGATCATGGGAATAGGTGGGGTATAAATGAGACGAGACTGGCCTTGATCATGGTCTATTTTTGCATATATTTGAAAACTTCTTTTTTTTTTTTTTTGAGTTGGAGTCTCACTCTGTTGCCCAGACTGGCATGCAGCGGCCGCTCCCGGCCACTGCAGCCTCGACCTGCTGGGCTCCGGCGATCCTTCTGCCTCAGCCTTCCAAGTAGCTGGAACTACAGGCATGCGCTACCACGCCTGGCTGATTTTTTGATTTATTGTAGAGATGAGGTCTCGCCAAGTTGCCCAGGTGGGTCTCGAAAACTTCTATTTTTATTTTACTTATTTGATTATTTATTTATGTGAGTCAGGGTCTCACTCTGTCACCCAGGCTGGAGTGCAGTGGCAGGATTGTGGCTCATCACAGCCTCGACCTCCTAGGCCCAGGCAATCCTTCCATCTCGGCCTCCCAAGTAGCTGGAACTACAGGCGTGCACCACCATAACTGTCTATTTTTTTTTTTTGGTACAGATGAGGTCTTTCTTTGTTGCCTAGCCTGGTCTAAAACTCCAGCTCAAGCAAACCTCCCAACTTGGCCTCTCAGAATGCTGGGATTCTAAGCATGACCCACTGCACCTGGCAGTTTGAAAACTTTTAGCATAAAAATTATTACACCTTATTTAGCCTTTCATTGATTGTGAAATCAAACACTAAATAATAACTGGACCCTTGCTGGGTGCTGTGGCTCATGCCTGTAATCCCAGCTCTTTGGGAGGTGGAGGTGAGAGGACAGTCTGAGCCCAGGGGTTTGCGACCAGTCTGAGCAACTTAGCAAGACTTCATCTCTTCAATAAATCAAAAAATCAACTGGGTGTGGTGGCACATGCCTGTAGTCCCAGCTACTTGGGAGGCTGAGGCGGAAGGATCATTTGAGCCCAGTAGGTCAAGGCTGCAGTAGCCATGATCATGCCACTGCATTCCAGCCTGGGCAACAGAGTGAGACTCCTCCTCAAAAAAAAAAGTAATAATAATAGTAACTGGACCCTCAATGATCCAATTTGAAGCTCTCTCTAGAATCCCCAGCAAGCTTGCCTGCAAATTCCTTTTCTGTTTCTATGCAGGTCCTCATGTCTGCCGTGTGTTTTAGAGGCAGGTACCTTGAAGAGAAAGGTTGATAAACTGAAAAACTGTGATTGCTTGACTCTTGCCTGAACTTTAAAATCTTACTTATTTGGGGAAAAAACAGAAACAGTTCATCTTATGAGCTTCCTTGGGGCCAGTGAAACCCTGAATTCTCTTGGATGAATTTATTCATTGTAAGCTCTATTTGAAACCACAATGTGGAAACCAGTTGGCTCTTGTCTTAAACACAGTGTTCTATCTGTTAGAAACAACAGCACTGCTAGGCACGGTGGCTCACGCCTGAATTCCCAGCACTTTGGGAGGCTGAGGTGATAGGATTGCCTGAGCCCAGTAGTTTGAGACCAGTTTGAGCAACTTGGTGTGACTGCATCTCCACAATAAAGCATAAAAGTTAGCCAGGCATGGTAGCACATGCGTAGTTCCAGCTACTTTGACGGCTAAGGCAGAAGTATTGCCTAAGCTCAGTAGGTTGAGGCTGCGGTGGCCATGAGTGTGCCATTGTACTCCAGCCTGGGCGACAGAGTGAGACTCTGACTCAAAAAAAAAAAAAAAAGAAAGAAAGAAAAAAAAGAAACAGCAGCAGATAGCATCCCAATTTCTTGGCAGTGGGTTGAATTAATCAATAGACTAACACAACAAAAAAATCCAAATCAGAAATCTACCAGCAAAAGAAATGGAAAATTACATAATAAAAGCATAATTTTCTGCTGTTTTTCGAGCAAAGTGAAAGTGATTCATTTTTGTTTTGATTTAAATGGGTTTCAATTGTGACATTTTTGGAAAAATTGAAATTGATCGTATAAACCTGGAATACTCCCAGGAACCATTTCTTGTGTTGTGTTTCCTCCGCTAACATTGTCCCCCTCAATTTATCTCAGTATATTCCTGTAATTACTGGAGTCACTGTTACTAAATAGGAAATCTGATGCCATTTGATTTTAGGTTCACACTGTATGTGACAAGAAAGAAGCAAATTTTTATTACTTTAAAATTTCAGATTCTAACATCGATCTAAAACATATTAATATAGGAAAGGTGCAGTGGCTCACTCTTGTAATCCAGAACTTTGGGAGGCAGAGGCGAGAGGATTGCTTGAGCCAAGGAGTTCAAGACCAGCCCAGGCAACCTGGCAGGACCTCGTTTCTATAATAAATCAAAAAATTAGCTGAGCATGTTGCCCAGGCTGGTCTTGAACCCATGGGCTCAGGCAATCCTCTCACCTCAACCTCCTAAAGTGCTGGGAATATAGGCATGAGCCACCGAGCCTGGCCACAGTACAATGTACTTATTAAGAGGTCATCAACTAATTTCTTCTTTATTATTTTTGAGTAATCCAAGAGTACGTACAGTTTAAAATGAGCTTGGAGTAACGTACAGGGGTGCCAAAAAAAAATGTATACACATTTTAAGAGTTGTTATCTATGTATCACTTTTTGAAGTTGAATTGTATTATGGTAGCAATGTATAGTATGACGTTCATGCAATTGTGCTTCTGCCATTTTCTTTGACTGTCCTGCCTGTCACATGGTGACAATAGCATTCATTTGATTAATGCCATTTTTTGAGTGAATGGCATACTTAAAATGTGTATACATTTTTTTTTGGTACCCCTTGTATATTACCACCCTGAGTTGAAATAGGCCAGCGAAATTAGGAAAGAATTTCAATCTGTAAATAGTAGAAAACTTTTTTCCCTTCAGTTAAATCATTTCTGTTAGACTTTTTTACATTTATATTTTCAATACTATGTAAAAAAAAGTCATTTTTGGTCACTGGGCATGGTGGCTCACGCCTATAATCCCAGCACTTTGGGAGGCAGAGGTGAGAGGATTGCCTGAGCTCAGGGGTTCAAGACCAATCTCATCTCTACAACAAATCATAAACTTAGTCAGGCATGGTAGCACATGCTTGTAGTTCCAGCTACTTGGAAGGCTGAGGCAGAAGGATTGTCTGAGCCCAGCAGGTCGAGGCTGCGGTGGCCGTGAGTGTGCCACTGCACTCCAGCCTGGGTGACAAAGTAAGACTCTGACTCAAAATAAAATAAAAAAAAAAAAAAAAAAAAAAAAGACAAGAAAAAGGTCTGTGATTAATATTATTGCCTTTGCAAATAGTGGTTGGGGAGGCAATAACTCTACTCATTAAACTGTATCATTCAGGGCTCCAATAAGGCATGGTCACAGCTCACCACAGTCTCGACCTCCTGGGCTCACCCTTTTGTCTCAGCCTCCCAAGTAATTGGGACTACAGGCACATGCCACCACGCCCATCTAATTTTTTGATTTTTTGGTTGAGATGTGGCCTCATTATGTTGCCCACACTAGTCTTGAACTCCTGGGCTCAAGTAATCCTATTGCCTCAGCCTCACAAAGTGCTGGAATTATAGGTGTGAGCCACCACGCCAGGCTGATATTTGAAAAAATGGATCCGCATATGGATGGTTTTCCCCGCTTCTCATTGCTAATATTATTGCTAATATAAGGATTATTACACATAAAAGTGCATGAACTCATAAATAAATTTTGGAGTGCATATATTCTTTCTCCTATTCTTTATTTTCTATGAAGCAGGTGGTTTGCTTTGAAGCCCCTCGTCTCCCTGCCAACCCTCCCTGTGCCCTTTGGGTATTCAGTTCAGTTCACAGTGTGCTAAGCCAGAAGATATTCCAGTAGACCTAGAAAAATGTACAACTCTACCCTTGGGGAACCTGCAGTCTAGTATTTAGTAAAGGAAAATGCCATGGACAGAAATAGCTCAGATTTAAGGCAAAACAAGCCAAGTGCTCCAGGGATTCCAAGCCTCCAGCTGGGGCTTCATTGCCTGTGGGAGTGGGGGTTCAAAGGTCACTTCTAGCTCTAAGAGCTGGGGCAGCTTCATGGAGGGGCTGGGTGCCGAAGGAGGAGGCGGCCTGTGGAAGGTAGAGATGAGGAGACGGGAATGAGGGTGTTCCTAACAGAAGCAGAAACACTAGAAGTATCATACATAAGAGGGAACCCCCCAAAAAGTCAGAATTATCTTTTGGAGGACATGCCCCTTGTAGTGCAGGCTGCCCCTGCTAGGTCAGTAAGTGTTCTCGGAACCCATCGGCATCAGTGCACCAGCTAGCATTGTTGTGAGAGGCTGCATTTAGCTTCAGTGAATTTTGGGGGGGGATTCTTTCAATGCGTTCGCTCATTTCATGGATGCACTTGCCCACACCACGCTGAGGGTACTGCAGTTTGTGACCCCAAACGGCATGGCTCCCATGCCCCACCCTCCCTATTCACCCTATCTGGCCCCGAGTGACTTTCTTCTCATTTTTCCAGATGAAAAAAGTCCTCAAAGGAAAACGTTTTACCGATGTGGAAGAGGTGAAACTAAAGACAACAGAAGCACCAAAAGGCATCAAAATGGAGGAGTTCAAAAACTGTTATGAGCAGTGGAAAAAGCATCTCAAAAGGTGTGTTGCATCAAATGGAGAGTACTTTGAAGGTGACTGAAGTTAAAATATGTAAGAATAAATACTTAGTTTCTAATAAATTCTGGGGTTTTTTTTAGTCCCCCCCAAATACTGTATATATGTGCCACAGAGAACTGACCTTACAAAATCAACGGTGGGAGCTGACTGAGCAGTCTCCATAAGACTGTGTCTCCATGTTTAATGTTGGAGCTTGACGTCCACAAGGTAGATAGGAAGGGAAATGGGGATCGTGAATGTAAAGTCGGGGGAATCAAAAGCAGGCCAGAACCTATGAACGTGAGCCAGAATCCTGCAAGGATACGCGGAAAACGGTGTCAGTTCTCGTGGCCTCTGACCTTGGTGTCAAGGCTATTCCGCAGACGCAAGGGACCTTTGTCATGGAGCTGAACACATACACCTATGCTAGGAACTGGCAAAGCTAACAGAGGATCCAGGGGAAAGGAAAGAATGTCAGTCTTGGCTGCTGCATCACAATGATGAGGTGAAACAGCAGATTGGCCAAAATGGGTGGGAGCTACAGAGAGGCTACTGCTTCCCTTCTGCCCCCCAGATGGTCCAAGGATCTTCCCTGTGGTCTACCTGACCTGGGCAACTTGGCATACCAGAAAAGGCATTCGGGAAAATGTAGTGTTGATGCATTCCAAGCCATCACAAGATGCGTCCAGACTGTGGAGCTCCTGAAAATCAAGCTAAAGGGTTTGGTTGATATGGAAAAGGAGTGCTGGGTGCAGTGGCTCCCAGCACTTTGGGAGGTGGAAGCGAGAGGATTGTCTAAGTACAAGGGTTCAAGACCAGCCCGGGCAACTTGGCGAGACTTCATCTCTATAATAAATAATAATAATAATAATAATAATAAATAATCCCAGCGCTTTGGGAAGTAGAGGCGAGAGGATTGCCTGAGCCAGGGGTTCAAAAAATTAGCTAGGCATTGTGGTGCACACCTGTGGTTCCAGCTACTTGGAAGACTGAGACAGAAGGATCACCCTAGCCCAGCATATTGAGGCTGCAATGACCGTGAGCATGCCACTGCACTCCACCCTGGAGTGAGACTCCAACTCAAAAAAAAAAAAAAAAAGAAGTGGCCACTGGAATCATTTTGAGTCATAAATGTCAAGAGTGAAGTTGACTTTAAGGACGATGAGACCACAGTAGTGAGCGGGACAGACTGGAGGGCCTGACTCTGGAACCCTGAATGTCAGGTGTGCGGTGGCAAGGCCATTGGAAGGCTGGAGTGGAAAGGGAAGGGGAGAGCTTTGAGAAGACATTTTGCTGCTGGGAGTCAGTGCACGATGTTTGCTTTTGTGTGTTTGGGGAAGAGGACAGGTCTATACATAGAGCATTCCCTGTCCCTGACATTGGTGCCTTTGTCCCACCCATCATTTAAACCTAGAAAGTTTAAACCAGATGAAAGGCCCAAGTCTGTGAACCTAAAAAAGGTCCTGAAGGAGAGGACATCAGTACATATTTGTCATGCTTTGTGACATCCAATAATAGCAACTGAAAATCCTTCCTGTGATTGAAGAATTATCCACATTAAGAGTGAGTCTTGAGCCAGGCTCGGTGGCTCAGCCTGTAATCCCGCGCCTTTGGGAGGCTGAGGTGAGTGGATTGCCTAAGCCCGCGGGTTCGAGACCCGCCTGGGCAGCGAGACCTCATCTCTACACTAAATCAAAAAATCAGTCGGGCGTGGTAGCGTAATTCCGGCTACTCGGAAGGCTGAGGCGGAAGGATCGCCAGAGCCCAGCAGGTCGAGGCTGTGATGGCCGGGAGCAGCCACTGCACTCCAGTCTGGGCGACCGAGTGAGACTCCAACTCAAAAAAAAAAAAAAAAAGAGTGAGTCTTGGTTGGGCGCGGTGGCTCAGCCAGTAATCCTAGCATTTTGGAAGGCCGAGGCAAGAGGATTGCCGGAGTCCCAGCATTCGAGACCAGCCTGGGCAACTTGGCAAGACCTCGTCTCCGCAATAAATCAGAAAATCAGCTGGGCATGGTAGTGCTGGCCTGTGGTTCCATCCACTTGAAAAGCTGAGACAGACGGATCGCCTGAGCCCAGCAGATCGAGGATGTGGTGGTAGTGAGTGTGCCACTGCCCTCCAATCCAAACAACAGAGTGAGACTCCAACTCAAAAAAAGAAACCAAACAGACAAAAAAAGAGTGAGTCTTGGCTGGGTCTTGTGCCTCGATCCCACCTATAATCCCAGCAGGAGGATTGCTTGAGGCTGGAAATTCAAGGCCGGCCTGGCAACATAGTGAGGCCTTGTCGCACACTGTTGCCAAGGTTGAAATGCAGGGGCACAATCATGCTCACCACATGATTGACCTTCTGGGCTCAAGCAATCCTCCTGCCTCAGCCTCCCATTTAGCTGAGACTATAGGCGCCTGCTACCATGCCTGGCTAACTGTTTTATTCTTTGTGGAGACGAGGTCTCGCTATGCTGCCTAGGTTGGTCCCCAACTCCTGGGCTCAAGTAATCCTACCACAATGGTCTTCCAAAGTGCTGGGATTACAGGTGTGAGCCCCCGTGCTCAGCCATGAGACCCTGACATACACTTGTAGTCCCGGTTCCTTGAGAGGCTGAGGCAGGAGATCTGCTTGAGCCCAGGAGTTCGAGGCTGCAGTGAGTTATGATCACACCGCTGCACTCCAGTCTGTGTGACAAAAGATTTTGAGACCCAGTCTCAAAAAAAAAAAAAAAAAAAAATTTTCC